>NC_142113.1:21055000-21355000 GCF_056152115.1 Neolamprologus brichardi | reverse complement strand
GATTTCTTTTTTTTGTTTAAGATAATCAAACAAATGTTGAATATTAGACAAAGATCATGGAAGAAAAATGATGATTTCATTCATTAAGGGAACAAAATTATACAAACCTTCCTGCATCATCCTACAAACTAAAGAAACATAAGAGCAGATGACGAATAAGCCATTACCCACAAATGGACAAAACCTGGAACTGTGGTGAACCTTCCCAGGAGTGGCCGACCTACCACCACTAGTGGCTCATCCAGGACATCACTAAGGAGCCAGTACAACATCTAAAGCACTGCAGCCCTTACTTTCCTCAGTTAAGGTCGGAGTTCATGATTCCACAATAAGAAAGAGACTGGGCAAAAATGGCCTCCATGGGAGAGTTTGAAATAAATCACTGCTGACCAAAAAGAGCACAAAGGCTCGTCTCGTATAAATAAATATATATAAAAAAAACCCAAAAACGTCTTCATGATCCTCAAGACTCTGGAGAAAGAATTCCTTGGACTGATGGGACAAAAGTATAACTTTTACACCAGTTACATCTGGTGTGAAAACCATTTATGCCAGAAAACCCTCCAATGTGGCTGAATTTTAAAAAAAAAAAAAAAAAAAAAAAAAAAAAACAACACTGCAAAAAAGAGTGGACCAAAATTCCTCCACAGAGATGTGAAAGACTAATTACCAGTTACTGAAAGCCATGATTGCAGTTCATGTTGCCAAGGCACAACCATCTATTACTTTATCACACAGAGCCAGGTAGGTTTAGACAACTTTGTTCCCTTAACAAATAAAATCCTGCATGTTGAATTTCTCCGGTTATCTTTGAAAAATAAGAAGGAAAATAATATTCTCTCATTCAGCTCATTCTTCTTCTCAGTTGTTGAATGCGTGAAAAACTGAAGGAAAGTCAAAGTTTTCTTGTCATCGAGAAAAATCCCATAAAACAACAAATACGACCTCGAGCCATCAGATGACTGTCGTGTGCAGTTTTCTCTAGGAGTGGGAATTCCTGTGAATTGTAGAAGATCAGGCGGACAGCGGATGCCTTTAGCCAGAGAAGGCATCGACACTCCTCTTAAATTATTCAACGTTCACCCAGATTTGAACACTGATTAAGGAGCTGAAGGTTTAAAGCTGTGACAACACAACAGTCATAAATAATCACAGCACACACAGGCTTTCATCACAGTTAAGATTTATTTCATTCAACATTTCACATTACAAATATTTAAAAATTATGCATACTGTTATAAATAGTTGGCTGCAAACAATTAAATAACATTAGATTTTTCTTTTTCGTTTCACTAGCACTTCTACAGACCAACTCCTAGAAATATGGACATATCCGTATTACATAACTTAATTAGAAAGGAAAATACAAAAATAGGAACTTATAAAGTGAAATGACAATAAAAATTAAGGTGATATCTTAAGTAAAAAAATGCTATTAATAAATACAACAACCTTCCCATACACAGTTAAAAACTATTGAAATCTTGCCATTAAGTAACATCATTAACAGACAAATATTTAAATATTTATTTTCCTTCAGAAAATGTGAACCATATATTGTGGAGCACAATATAGCAATTAGTAAAAACTAGACACTTTAACATATTAAAAGCTTCACCTCAAAAATATAACAAAAATCTGATCAAAATTATAAAAATCAATTATACATTCCAATTAAAAATATACCAATAAACAGCTAAATACATTGTTGACCTAATAATTACAATGCAATCAATCACAGTAGCTTAAAATAAACAAAATAAGCAAATGAGCACAAAACCTTTAATGTTTTAAAAATAACTTCAATTATTTATATTAGTACAAATAGTTTGATTTCTTTTCTTTTTTACAAACACCAGCATGAAAAGGATTACAATAACAGTAGAAAATGACTGTGAAAAACATATTAACATCTTCTTTAATTAAATGTCTGCAATTAAAAATGGCATTAAAGAATTACATTGCAAAGAGTCTTTATCTGGAAAAAGGTTCAAAAGAAGTATTGCACATAACAACTTGAAGTTAACTTGCAACATTTACCACATTCAAGTCTTTAAGCTCCCCTTTCCTCCAGATAGGTCTATGTAAGATCACCTCGACAGACAGCGGGGACAGGTTCTCAAGTCTTTTTAAACAGTGTTCTCTATATAAAGGATGCTCAAAGTCCTGCACTGCCAAATCAATTCAAAGGTAGGTTTCTTTTATCTCTCTGTCACGTGCATCCTGCAGAGGTCTGCGAATGGGGAAGCGAGGAAATCGACACGTGGGGCGGGAACATGGGAAGAGGGGAAGAGGGGTGAGGTGAGAGCGGGTTCGGGGTGTCCTTAACTGAATAGTTGAGAAACATTTGGTGCACACCACAACAATTAATTGTAATAGCTAATTCATTGTACTTGTCATTTTCTTTTTCTTTTTTTTTTTCGTCATGCATGCTAAGGATTACAATAGGTGCTAGTTGGCAAGTTCAAGAATATATATATATACTTTTTTTTTTCAAATATTAAAATATCTAAACACCAAACATCCATTCTTGTGATACGAGATTCAGCGTTAAGCGTGAACCAAATTTTGCATTCTCCTTATATAATAAGTTATGCTCCATCTATGGAGAGGAAACCAAGACAGAAGTTACCATTTCCAACTAGTATAGCCATTTTTAGACACATTAACATCAATCCCAAATTATATTTCTTTCTTCCTTTCTTTTTCTCGCCATGCTCTTATTGACCAGATCGACTGGAAAACATCTAGTGTAAGAAAAGCTAAGACCAAGAGAGCGATACTCTTTGGTCTCTCCTCTGCACATCTGAAGTCGCATCAACACAAGTGCGCACTTAGTTGTAAAGATTCCTCAGCACTGAAATGTATAAAAAGCATAATTGAAAATAATATATATTGAAATCACTCAACTTTTTTTGTTTTTCCTAAAATGAACATTTCCATATATGCAGATCTTTCAGTAACAAAAGTACAAAAGCTACCTTTCACAATGTGAAAAATTGAGGTATTGCAAAAAGGAGTTTCCCCATTTGTGAAAAATGTGCCTAAAATGACTGTTGGAAAAAGAAAAAAAAATATTTAGAAAAGTAGTGCATAATAAATGTTTATATGTGCATGACAAAATAATTTAGCTAGAAAACACTGTACCAAAAATCAGCAGGCCATGTATAAAATAATCTTTTTTTTTTCATCTCATTTAACAGCAAATTCTTCACAAAGTGTTTTAACTTCTAAAATGCTCACCCACCACACCCACAAAACTAATGTCCAGGGTGCAAAACTGGTGCCGACAACACCGCGCCGATATGAGGATTCTCACTAGTGTGTGTGTAATAATCAAGTTTCTGTACTAACTCCCTGACATTTAAATGCTCGGCTAATAAGGTTACCACTGAGTGACTCGAACAAAGTTAAGGATTAGTTTTACTTTCGCCGTGGGAAGGTGTACTTTTTGTGTTACTTCTCCCAAACGCACAGATCCATTTCAGATAAAAATAACTAGCGCCTAACTGACAGCACACGCCTCCATTTTGAGCTACGGAGGGAGTGTGAGGCCTTGTTTGTATGTCGCCCCCCCCCCCCATACTGATGTTCTGATGGTTTTCACGGCACTATCGTTCATATGCATAATGCATTCTGTAAAGACGATGTTCAAGGCCAATCTTTGGTTCGCTGGAGTCTATCAGGGCTTGACAGTTAAGCAAAACTGGGTAGAAATCACAGATTTAGGAAAACAAAAAATATATATATATATGCAAAACGTCCTTGAAGAAAATGAAAAAGAAAAACCAAAACTTCCACACAAGTAATAAGCTACAGTATGACCCACTACTGCACAGCCATCTTTGGTTCCCAAAAGCCGCTGGCTACAGTCGACTGGACCTGCAATCTCGTTATGGAGAGCAAACTGCATGTGGGTCACAAGTGTGCAGTAGTAGAGCACACTTCAGAGACTATCTTCATTTATGCTTCAAAAACACTGGATGCTGAGTTGGATTAGCTTGGCAGGGACCTGGCTTCGAGGGCAGATCCCTACATGTGATGACGATTCCAAAGTCAGATAAACTTTTAATTGCTTCTTTCATTAAATGTAACTAACTCTTGGATGCAAAGTAAAACTTTTTTTTTTTTTCCATTAAAGACTTGGGAGAATTGCACAAATGCATTAAAACAAAACTAACACAGACAGGTATTTCCTGTTTGGTGGTAGCCCCATTAAAAACTGCAATACCGTCCTTCAGTGACACGTTGCCTTAACCTCGGTCCTGAAGGACGTGGATTCAAGCCTCGAGCAGGTTGTGATCCACGAATGAGGCCTTCTGTTTGTTAGCTGTAAGCTTAGCAGCAGAGGCCGCAGGCAGACACGAGGAAGGGATCTGGGGCTGAATTTCTCTCTTCACCACTAAGCCTGTCTCTCCTGTAGCCTCCCTTTACCATACATTCCAATAATACACTGTATACTTTACGATGCTCTGTCACTAGCACAACCCTGGGTTTGATTACAAAAATAAGGAGGTGATGAAGCAAGTTGAGTAGAAAACTGTGCCAGTTACATCACTCTCTGCCTGTTGTATCCCTTCCCTCTGATTATAGTTCTGAGGAAAGGAGAACACCAGAGAGCGATGATGTTTTCTTTCTTGGTTTCTTTTTTCTCTCTCACTCTCTCTGTATTCGGCACATTAGCAGCGGAGTTTGAGGTATTAGTTTTTGCATGTCAAAATGGAGATCGAAACCCTAATCAGTGTTGCTAAAATTTTGTTTAGATTTTCAAGTAACATCAAAATGTTTGTATGGTCCTGGAAATCATAACGAGAGGTTCGAACGTTTTTGATGTGGGAGGGGAAAACGAATCCATTTCGTTCTGCAGTGGGCTCTTTCTGCTCGTCAGAGTTAATTAAGATTCAGCTTTGGTAACTACTAAGGGTCTTACGTACTGTGTATCTTCAGTACTTAAACTGGAAATAAGTGCACTCTTCTTTAGCAACACCCTTTTTAATTCACATTTGCTCTGGAGCCTCAGCTATCAATAGCAAACTTAAAGTGCCCCTATTATGCCTTTTGGGTTCTTCCAAATCCTTTAGTCTGGCGTGTGTGTGTGTATATATATATATATATATATATGTCAAAGTGACAAAGGCCATGCTAAATGTTGCTATTCTCTCCCAAAAAAATACTGCTGTACTGTTTGAAACTGTCAAAGGTTTTTGTTTTGTGACTTATCTATGTCACTGGGGGGGGGGGCCCTTAAAGAGACAGGAGGCAAAATGGAGAGTTTCACACAGAGGGTTAAAGACAGGCACCGCAGCAGTGAACAGTATGACCCAAATCTTGTTTTTGGACTTCACAAAATCAATTTGAGTGAACACCCGCCTCCCTCACATGAAACAGTGAGACTTTAAACATATGCAAATATGCAAAATAGGGGCACTTTAATCCTACCTCTCAGAAATAAATAGCCAATCATATTCTGTTCAAACAGCATTTGCTCTGGAGACTCAATACAAAATAAAATGTAAGAGCTCTGCTACAAAACAAGTCAGCTGAATGTCAAATGACAAGTATTTGTTTCGGGGCCTCTTGTATCAAAATTAAAATTAAATACACTGTTTAGAAAAATATCCCAATTAAAATAGCAGAGTACCATATCACACCTCAAACTTTTCTATATACGTTTTTTTTTAGAACGAATAAAAATATTTAAAAAATCAAACATAAATAAAATCATATTACACATCTTTTTTTTTGCTTCCTTGACATATCTGGATATAAATCCAATCTTTCTTTTCCGTCTTTAAATATTAATTTAACAAAAGAAATTGCAAAAAATGTCGGGTGAAAGTGGAGCAAAAAGGAACCAGCAACAGAAAAGTGCATTTATTTGTACAATGATTTTGCGACTCCTGCACTACCTGCCCTCCTGCTCCTCTGTTGCCTCTCCCTCTCTAATTTCCGCTCAGTTCCAGCGGAAGGAGATGTGACGGGGTCGGTCGCCTCCCTCTTTCACCAGGGGTTTGTGAAACTCGCGGCCGGCGCGCGAATGGATGGCCGCCCAGCAGTACTCGCAGTAATATTGTAGGCAGGTGACGTTGGCGCAGAAGAACGGCGCAAACTTCCCACCGCAGCGAGTTCCCTGGCACTCATCGCACAGCTGGTCATCCAGCACATATGGCTTCACTTCCACCTGCAAAAGAGGTAGAAATAAATAAATAAATCCATACATGCTACGAGCAAGGTGCAACGTGAGCCACAACAGGTGCTGCTTTTATTATTTAGAGTTGGAATCATTACAGTAAGCAGGAAAGAAAATATTGTTTTTAATACTGTGAATTAATCCAATCAATAATTCACTGCATTTACACCTCTATGTAACAGCCTTCATTGTTATTTGAGGGGTCTGCTATTCCACACACATGAGTGATGCACAGGGGAGAGTGTATGTCTATAAGCCAGCTTACTGTTACTTTGTAATTCCATCTTTCTGATGAGAGTCTCACCATTTACTTTTCCCTTTCCTACTGTTGCATCACGTTGTTTTAAGTTAATGTTAATAAAAAAAAAATCACAGGTGCCTTACTGCTGTAATCCTTTTTAGCAATTGGTCATTAAAAATATTTCCACAAAGGAAAAAAAAGGTCTTTTTTTTGCACTTGTTCAGCATTTCTTAACCACATTTGTTTTTATGACGAGCAATCTCAAGTGTCACAGAATCAGCCTGGGCTCAAAATTGAACTTTCATTCACTGCAGACGCCACAGACCTCAATTTTGACCACAATGCACAGTTTAATTTCATTACAGCTGATTAACAATCTGCTACGATTGGGCTGTTTGCCTTTTCTACCATTTTTATTGGAAAAACATTATCTTGATTTCGCTGACAAATAATATGACTTGCCGAAGCTTCACTTTTGGTGAGGAAGACTGTAGTATCTTCTCAATCCGTTATTTACCAGTGATTAGTAGATGTGTGTGTGTGAGTGGCTCCATACTGTGGTGGCCTGACAGACAAAAAAAGAAATCCAGAGTTCGAGACTGGGAGGAGACACAAATCCCTGTGGGCTTGTCTCAGGAAGGGCATCGCGATCCCTTGTGAATAAGGAAGCAGGTGTTTGTATGAGCTTTCCTCCTCCTAACCAAGCTAGCCAGGATTTGCTGTTAACTTAGCACCCCACACAGTGTGCTTTCTTTATTCAGTCTATGCTTCAACATACACAAATTAAACTAAAGATGCAGTGATTGACCATCTAGTGACAGGAACTGGACCATTTTTACTGTTTGTGGCCCTGACTAGCAACGAGCAGGCCCAGTCCATGCATGTGCAACATGCACACAGTGGCACATGCAAATAGTTGCAGGTTTACTCCGTGTCACATGCAAACATGTCGTTAGCATGAAAGCTCTTCACTGTGAGTAAATACACAAATTTAGCCAAAGTAGCCCATGAGAACGGGAATGACCACACAAACATTTTTAACAACAAAATCAATCAGAGGCTTAAATCATCCTCACCCAGATGAAAGAAGCTAACAAAGCCAAAGTGGTAAATGCTAAAGCTATCCAAGCTAACAGCCTCAGTATGAGCAAAGGATGTAAGCACTTATGAGGAAAATTGTGAAGTCAGATGGAAAGAAAAAAATGAAAATTGTTGATGTCCTGTTGTCTGGTGAATTTATAAACATGTTGGAAAATGATCTGAGCACTTGACATTTCTTTTGTTGCATAAATGTGTTGCGGTTGTTTTTGTTTATAAAAAGCAGAATGAATAAAAAGCTGAAATTCTTCTGTGTATGCTGTCAGTTACAGCTCTTAGAAATAAAATCGGAATTATCAAAAAATCTGCATTGCAGGTCACACTTAGAAAATAATGTGACCAAGAAAATAGAGAACTCATATCTTAATAATAATACTAATACTACTACTAATAATAATAATAATAATAATGATAATAATTTCCTATTCCTGATCAGTATTCAAAAGAATGTTTAAAATTGTTAATATCGCACTGCTGACTTCACTGTTACTAAAAATACTAAAAATTTTCTGCATTGTAAACGTCCTGTTTATGACCTTTTGGAACACCTCTTACTTCTTTATCTTTCCTGCTCACTGATGAATGACTGTAGTATTGGGAGGTGAACGTTACCAAGGCAGTCATTACACAAAATTTGCACAACATCACAATTATGCAAATCTTAAAAGAGCATACCATTACTCCAGTATCGTATCTTATAATGTTACCTATACTTTACATACATCTGCTGAGTCTCACGTTATCTTAACTCACCTATTGTCAGTAGAATTTGTGTCATATACAGGCTTGTAGAGATTACTGTAATTCTTCTGCTGCTGACTGAAAGAGCGAGGCTCTGGAGTTCATAGCCTTTTTATAGAGAATAGTTTTCAGGTCACAGTAGGAATAGCACTGATAAATGAACTCAATGAAGGCTAAATTCCATTTAGATGCTTCACTTTCAGGGTTTTTGGTATTATGCATGCTGGTTCACTGACACATATGAATGTAAAAAAAAGCAGTTGTTAACAAATTTGTACTCTTACTACTGAAACTGGTCAAAATAGCTCTTTTAATTGCTGACCAAAAAAACAATTCACTCAGTTACAAAGTCTGAATTTCAGGCAGTTCTACAAGTAAAAATCTCAATTATTGCTTCAACAGAAAAGTCGTCATTAGAGCAGTTTTACAGCTTGCGAAGACATGAAAATCTTAAGCCCAGTTCAACCACACCAAGATATATTTCAGCTAAAAACATCCAATCATTTCTGGTGAACCTACATTATTCTGTTACACAAATCACTCTCTGCTCCAGTTACATCACAAACACAGCACGCCTATTATAACTACTCTGCCTGGATAAAGGTTAAAACGGATGTAAAATCTGAAGCTAAATTTAACAGCAGTCATTTATACTCTTCTGTTCATATTCTAGATGATTTCTGTATAAAATGCAGTATAGTATGACTATATTACTCCAGGAAAAACTGTTAAAACTGTTAAAACTTTGCATCACCTTTGCGCAACTGAAAGAAACACCACAAGTAAGAGCAGAAAGCAAGCTGAAGAAAGGAGGGGGCCGAGAGGGAAGACAGAAAAACACTGAGCTTTTTTTTTTTTCCTCTTTCCACTCACCCGTTTATCGATTTCTCCATGCTGCAGCTGTACAAAGCGAGCACTGATAGCAGCAATGTAGCTCTGCTGATTAGAGAAGGCGACCCGCCCCGCTCCCTTGGGGTACTTCAGCTCGGGGTCTGTGTCGATGCCAGCGTAGCAAACTCCACCGTACAGGCGGTCCATTATCATGGCCAACTCCACTGCAAAAAGGGAGGGTGAGGAAGACGCACACAAGTAGATCAACAAAACATTCACAAAAACAAGTTTGATGCACAGATGGAGACGGCACACCGACACAAAGATTGCAGGACACAGAAATCCAGCAATTACCTGTGTGGATACAGAGGTTTACATAAACTCATGCCAGTGTAACCAGAAAACACAAACACATACTTGATGAGAACTGTTCATCTGAGAGTTTAAACCATTAACGTGGACGGATTAAAGTCCTTCAGAGTTTCACGGGGTAAATATGAAAGTAGTGCCCTGAATTTACTGACCGTCCTTATGACTGTTTTTCTGTTTTTTTTAACAAGCATGCAGTTTGTGGAAACAAAATCCCTGCAAGTTTACATTTCAGCTTTACTTATTACGACATTAAAAAGTCTGAACGGTCCTTTTTAATATGTGGATTTTCTTAAAATGCAAATCTAAACCCAGTTATTACACACGGTCATAAAATATTTAATGCACTGCTGGACCTAATGTCTTTGTTCCTTTCTAAAACGGCAGCACAGAGGTTTAAGACACAGTTACACAAAGGCGGCATAAACTTGAACACACAGTACACGTGACATTGTTATCAAGGGAAAATAATTATTTATTTTTTTAAACACTGCACAGTGTGTCATAGAGACTACTTCCTGAAATAACCAGTGTAGGTCGGTGTCTCTTTAGCTTCACCCTGTAGCGGGTCTAATTTTATAAGCACAAGCTGATCACATTGTGTCTCACAGAAGGAAGCAGTTTGCTTACGGCTGATATTTCAACAGTTGGGAAAGAAAAGGAAGTAAGAGAAGACTGCTACTTATTGTTCTCATTTGGTCGTTGATGCTATAAAAATATTTAGACTACTGAATCAAAGGGAAGGGAAATAAGAACCTTTAAAAGGCTTTTGACAAAAAACACTTGAGATACAAAGCATATGCACAGAATATTCCTCAGATGTTTCTATTATAAACACTCATTTGTTGTTAATTCAGCTGGCGGAAAAATACCAGCATAAAAATGAAGGATACCTGCACGGAGCGGGCGAGGAACTCCTCCCACAAAGATGGTTTTCCTTGGGTCAAGAGGTTGAGATCCATCCATCACAAAGTCGCTGTCATTCAGGTTCCATGGGCGGATCTGGACCTGTCACACACAAAACCAACAAGTGGGTTTTGGGGTTTTTTTTAGCTCTAGTCTACTAAGTTTTACTGAGCTCAGTGGGAACACCAATAGATTTAAGCAAATTGGTGTGTGTGTGTGTGTTCCCACTGACCGGCTTGTCTTTGATGGTGGGGCTGGACACGCAGAGGTACAGCTTGCCATCCTCCTCGATGCAGGCATCGATCAAAGCCTGCACTGAGCTCTCGTCCTGGAACAGCAGGAAGGCATAGCCTGCACAGAACACAAGAGGGTTATTCTCGCTGCTGGGGCCGCAGAGTACTGACAGAGGATTGTGCTGGAATTTAGTTTGCTGATTACTGTGAAAGCATGTCTGATCACGACACTCTGCTTGCACAGCAGGAAGGCATAAGCTTTTACAAACATACAAACAATCTGAGCAGAGATGACAAATGCTTCAGATAACAGCCTGAAGACAAAACCAGATTGCTCAGATGTATAGATATCGATTGTAGCAGATTATCACACACTGCTTTACCCAGGAATACTGAAGTCAGTTGCCAAAAAAAACAAACAAACAAAAAAAACAGCATAGTGTGAACAAGCTGTGAATTTAAGGAATTTAAGATACCTTTGGGAGGAAAATAGGATTTGCTCTCAGCTTTGTGAGGCCAGTCCACAAACAGGTGTCCAAAGCGTCTGAAACTGGCTGTTATCTCATCTGAAATGAAAAAATCATAATAATGCATCCTCATCGTCAGCCCATAGCTTTTTCAAAGAAAACACCAGGGGAGATTTAGAGCAGAGGCCCTGCTCAGATTTCACAGTAAATTACAGGGGGGTGTACTGTAAGAAGCCCTGTGTGTTTCAGGCATGATTGCTTTATTTATTTATTTATTTTTAACCTTTTACATTTTCCCTCAAGTTCCCATGTTCTAAGTTTAATTACATAAAAGGCTAAAAGTAACCTAGGAATTCAATCCTCTTGATATTAATTATGTTACTACTGCACCTTCATCTATATCTGGGGGCAGTCCTCCAACAAAGACCTTGCGCGAGTAGCGTTCCACGCGCTCTCCGTTCTGGTGTGGAAAGCAGTGTGGGGAACCTAGGCCTGCGAGACCCTGGTCTCCACGTTCATCATCAGGGAAACCATCCTCTATGGGGAAGAGAGAAGAGTGGCCTGAGAAAGAAGAAGAAGGTGGAAAAGATTTATCTTTTGAAGAGAAAACTAGACATTTGTTTTGTTTTTTTAAAGAAAACAGTAAATTATGGTAATAGCACTACAATAAAGATGGCCGTAAATGAGCACTTTAATTCCATCCCTTTGTCTATCTGACCTCAATTCCTACTACTTAAATTTTCTTGATCTAACAACAGTAAACAAACCATTAACCTTTTTATCTTACTTACTAAAATATAACTATTTGATTCAAATTGGGAGAGAATCAGTTAAACATGTGCACGCAGAATGGAGATATTAGAGCCTGAAAGGACCACATCACAGTCCGACCGAATTAAATGTCCTTGATGTGTTGTTCTTTATTCCTAATTAGCTTCCATGAATCACACATGGAACTGTGCTGCCTGTGAACATAAAGGTTATCGCGCACACATTAGTCCTATCAGTGAGAAAGTATAAACACTTTCAGAGTGCACTGTGTGTGGTAAAGGTTAAGCTCTCCCTGCTCTATCCCTGCTCCCATACAACCTGCCCTGAGCTGCTTTATGAAGATTTATGAAGATTTATGCAAGGGCGTTAGCCTTAACTGACAGTGTGTGTGCCTCGCCATGTGTCGGGCTCCTCTTGCAATGAGTGTAAATCAGGAATTACACTTTGCGCGTCTCCCTGCCTCATTAACTTGTAGCTAAGTGTGACACCGTCTTGTATTGTCTGAGTTAATCTTGCAATATGCAAGCAAAGATGGAGAAAAGCGAGCAGAGTGAAGCATAATGAGAGAAACAAAAACCTGAGGATAAAAGATGCACAAGATCACTTGACGACGAGTAACAAGGCTCGACACTAAAGACAATCATGCAGACAAACTCGTCACATCACTGCACGTATAAAAACAAAACAAGTTTAAAAAAGCACAGGGCCATTCCAAAACTAAATGCACGTGCCCGTTAATGTAACAACAAACAAGCAGACCACAGTCAATAAAATCATAACACTGCTTAACATTACAAGATTAGTTAAAACACTGAGGCTTATAGGGCGGGAAAATATGCTGAAAACGAGACATGATGTATTTGTGATTGCTTTTTACCTCGTCTCCTGCTATAATTCCTGGCTGCATGTGGAATAAGGACAAATCAAAGAAGAGGATGTTCATAAAAGTCCCATAATACACATAATACCAATAAAAGTGCCAGGTGGTGCACGACAATGGAGAGACGATCCACTTTCAGCCTGCGGGCCCTTGATTTTATTAATCACCGATGAATCATAAACACCCTGTGGTTTTATCAGCACACCGACTATCAAGCAGGTTTTTGTTTTGTGTTTTTTTAATTGTGGAACTGTGCATTTTGAAAGGTTGCAGACAATTATTTTAAACTTGCTATATTTTTTATAAAGGACACTTTATATAGACACGCTGTAAAGGTCACCTCGCTATTAATATAGCACTTTCAAAATAAAATGCTGACTCATTATGAGAAGGGAATAAAGGAGACAATCTAAAGGCGCACAGCTAAAAAAAGGACATCTCAGTTCAACAGCAAAACATTTCTGTAATTCAATACAAGCCCTGGGATAACCTTTAACAAAGAAACTGAAGGATAACAGGAAGTGTTACGCTACATGTATGGATGCTCTGAATAGGAATATTGACAGAAATGGCAGAAAAATTGAAACTTGAAAGTGAAGCACATCAGGAACATCTATCAAAAATCAAATGAAGCCTTCAATTAAAAGAGGGGGAGAAAATGAAAGAGGAGGAAGGAGGAAAAAGAAAATAATAAAAGCATGAATAGAAACCAGGTTCGGAACAACTGCAGCTTTGTTTGAAGTTAAGTGCCAGATATAATTATATGTTCAATGCCAGCCAAACAGCCGTGTGAATTATCCAGTTCACCTAGCTTGACTGCAAAGTACCAAAATTAAGCAAGTCTGCATAATTATGCAAACGGAAAGGCGATGACAAAGAATTGATCCCAGGGCTGAACTTTAAACTGGATTTCAGGTCTAATTTAGCAAGACCTATAGCTAACAGCAAATGTGCTTTAAAACTGTAGGTCATATTTGACCTGCATGTGTTTTCCAGGAATGTAATGCTACAAATAGATAAATATTGCCTTAGGCTCAATAAGTGTAAAAGATGTTTATTTATTTAAAAAATAAATAAAATTGAGACCTCTACTATAAGCATGACCTCAGTAATTTAGTGATTAAATCTGAACTCTCCAAGACATCAAATGCATCACTGAAGGTCAAGCAGCACTACCCCTGACAACAGCAGTTTCAATCTAGCCTCATTAACAGAAAGAAAATGTATCCAGTGTGTCATTATCCAAACTTTTCCCAGGGCAGTGGTTTCTCTGATGCTGACATCATTGCGCGGGGAAGGGGGGACGGGGGGGGACTATACTGGCCTTGAGCTAAAGTGACAAATGTTAAAATGTGCACACTGACGAGAGAACCAGGCCTCAACCCATGTAAAAGAGCAACATGGAGAAGAGCGCATGAGCAACAATCCTGGCCTCCTTCAGTGGATTTTCCAACCCAGATGGACATCAACCGGGGGGGTAGGCTACAAAGGCTAGCAATAGAGCCCAAGAGAGTCAAGAAAGCAGACTAAAAGGAAGCACACAGAGCTATAAGGAGTGCGTGAACAGGAGAAAAAGAAAAAATGGTCAAAGAAAATGAAAGAGTGAAAGAACAGGAGATAGGAATGCAATCTTTGTGTTCTTATGAGGTGGGGGTAGAGGGATGGAAGGGAAGGTTTGGCTAGTGTGCATCCTCTATCTGCTGCCTATCCGCTGGCACCATCTGTCTCGGGGCTTGATGACAACTCCTGATCATGTGATCTTGCCATGTGACTCGGCAATCTTTTGAAGAAACTGCTGGCCTTTCATGTTTTACATCCTAGCCCCAAGCCCAGAAGCAAAAAGCTAAAAGGACAATAAAGGAAACTGTAGCGTGTAAGGAAAGTAGAAGCCACTAAATTCCACATATCATGTGGACATGAATGGTTTGGTTTTTCCTACCCGCTGAGGAAAGAAATAAAGTATAAAGCCAATTCTAATTTCAAGCTCCATATCTTATTTTTGAAAAGCACCAGGATTAAGGAATGCATTTAAAAGCAAAACAAACATAAGATGAAAGAGCCTCCTTCAGAAGCATGAGAACAGCAAAGAGGTTCATCTTTAGTGTAACTACCTATCAAACTATTTCTGGTATTTAGCAAATTATTCAAACCAAAAGCAGTTTCCCTTTCATTGCTGCTTTCTATCCACTTATTAAAGAGTGGTGAAAAAAAACACACCATTTCGCTCCCTCCACTTGTCCACATTTCTCAATCCATTCTTTACCTCTTGGCTTTGGGGACTAAGCATTCTCAACAGTAACAGGTAGAAAGGTAAGGGCCCCACATTAGTTTCAAGCTAGGAGAAAGGGCACAAAGATATATGCTTGTTAGTTTAGTTTCAAGCAGGCATGTGGGGATGTGCTTGTATTTAACTTCAGGTAAGACGAACAGAAAGATCTGCATCTCCACCTGCTATATTTAGCCTACCTCCCTCCTTTAAGATGTGCACTCTTCTCCAAGAATCTGATGGCATCTAAACACCCTACCTTTGTGTCTGCATAAGTATCGTGGCTACTTTCTCTAAGAGTCACAATGGCACTCTTACCAACAAGTTTTTAACTGAAACCAGTCACACTAATGGTTACACACTCAAGATTACAACTGCACATGTGTCTTGTGTCTAACTAACTCAGTTTCCAATCATAAAATATGTATTCCTGCTTCTCTCAGTCTATCAGGGAGATCCCCTACTTTCTGATCCTGCATGCAAGGGGCAGGAGCAGCTGCTGCAGTGAACAGTACACAGACAGAAACACCGCTCTTAGCAACAACAGCGGCAAACAACTAAACCCTCAAGTGCGGTTACGCTTCGCTAGAGTCGATACAATACAGGCATGCCATCACTCTCTCCCTCTATCATGGCACTGGCTGGGACGCTATGAGGGACGTTAATGGAAAAGCATCCCATGTCTGAATGAGAGATTACTGCCATTTCCTCAGGCTGATGAAGCCAGCCTTGCTACGTCTCCAAAAAACCATCTGAAACATCTGACTCTTCTTCATGTCGATCTACTGTCCACTTGTCCATTTTAACTTATTGGGCGTTTTTAAGCGATAAAGGCACTTAAAAAAAAAAAAAATGAATGCCAGCTTGCAATAAATAAATTTATCAGAGATATCAGCATTTTATGATTTAATTTTTTTAATTAGTTTGTTATTGCCCAGTTTGTCATTTTTGCAGACTCTTGAGTGTTTAGGTTACCATACGTACCATTGAGGGGAAGAGGGTTGTCCCCTCCTGGGTGGGGAAAACCAAGACGACCTACATAGGGAAACACAACAAAAAAAAAAACTTTTGTTATTCTCATATAAACCTTCCTATAAAGCTATTGTTATATTTTCACTGACCAGCTGAAAGAAAAATCTGTATTTTATTAAGAATATGAAAGATATAGTAATAAAATGGCTGTCACTAATGTGATGTCTACTCTCCACACCAGTCACAGCCAGCTAAAAACAATGTGAGGCAAGACAGCACCACTAACACTATCAATCAGTACTTTGTATTTGGAAAGGGGCTGTTACCATAATAATCCTCTTGACAATTACAGCAGTGCACTGATTAAATTGCCGAGAGGCACTATTTGATCTATTCTGCGCATAATATAGGGACAGTTGGTGACTTTAAAAGAACTTATAACAAAGTAAAGTGTTAATCCAGAGCAGGCTTTAGCTGGGACAGCTATGATCACAACCTTTGTTACCGCTGCATGTTTCTCCTACATCTATGGGACATCAACTATCTCTTTCCCTCTTATCACCTCGTTATTCTCCAAGCCTCATGCTATAGATTTTAGCCATTTGCCAAGACCCTCTTGCATATGCACACACCCGCGCCTACACAAACATGTTATGATTCCAAACAAGCTTCGAAGTTATGCAAGGCCCACTTGCTGCAGAGGGATAATGACATAAAAGAGCTCAAATAGTACGACCATTGTTGAGTGGGTAATGAGTGCCCTGTGATTGGTGCATTCCAACGCCTTGGTCACATGGAAATATGTTGGCTCCTCCCACCATAGTTTGCCTAGAACTAGGGGGGGGGGGAACAGAAAAAAACAGAACCCCATAGAACAGAAAAAAAACAGAACCCCGACTCAGAGCACAGAAACCAGGACAGACCACCTGCAGCTTTGAAACACGCCGCTCGATGATAATATTCGACTGTGTAGCGCATGCATCATGATTATCTGAATAAAATCAAAATCAAAATAAGCTCAAAGGTGGCAACCAAACCAAATTAAAATCCTCTGGCCTACAATTCAGACCTTAGTGATGTGATGACACTAAGGTAAGTCCATCTGAGCACCACCTGCTATTCTGAATTTTAAAGGGCTATAATGGTCTCCGAGGATCACACGAGTAGGCACCATATCCCCGTGTGTCTGCAAGACTGTGTGTGTCCGCTCTGTGAACCTGATTTGCATGCTGCTGGCTACATGTGCGTACAGTACTGTAACAGTTAAAGCACATGCATGCAGAGCACACAAAAGACGAGGGGGCGTGTGTGTGTGTGCGTGCATGGGGCGGGTGAACAGAGGGATCCTTTCTGTCAGTCAGGACAATGCTGGAAGGGATTCAAAGCTCCTTGTACTGTAGACATTTTGTCTCGCCCGCTCCCTTGCTTCATTGCTCTCACTTTGTTCAATATGTTAAGCCGGAATGAGAAATTGCTGCCCTGCTTATGTGCATCTAAATGTGCTTGTGTATGAATTCTGCCACAGCTTGTTATGTAGATGCATGTATGCATGTGACGGAGAGAAAGAGCAAAAACTGGCCCGGAGAAGAGTCGCTGTAATTATAATATAATATTTGTTATGCATCAAATTATTGTCTAAAATTATTTACTTTTTGTCATCTTTCTTCAGACAAGCTTTGCAGACAACAGAAAAATGTAAACATACCTGACCACACAGAAAAAGGTTCTGAGAATGCCATTGAGCTAATATTAGCATCAAAGAAGCAGAGAACATCTACTTTACATGTATTATAGGATGTATACATATCATATTCTATCATATTTATAGGAAGTTGGGCTTAAAAATCACTTCCGCAAACCAGACTGTGCAGTATTTTGAAATTGTGATGAAGTTATGTAAAGCAGAAGCTTTGTGGTTTTTAGAAGAGAATTTTGACTTCTCTTCCTGTGTTTTCTTGGATCCATCAGTGGAGCTAAAGCACCAAAAGATGTTTAATGAGGCAGACTTCTAGTTTTCTTCTGCTAATACTGAAGAAACATTTACTAAGATTTGACAGCACAACATTATACCGTCACTGAGCCCGATAGGTCCAAGGTTTAAAGAAGTGATCTTACTGTAGCATCCCATACTTAAAAATTTCTTCAAAACTTTTCTTTTGTATTTATTCTGCTAATAAACTGATGTGTATAGTAAGCGTTTTTATGGAACATAAAGCTATGCATATATTAAGCACGACATCGCTCCCATTTAGAGATTTTTTATACCACATTTTTATCTCATAAGAAGACTCCTATCAATTTCTGGTCCTTGACTTAAAACTTGTACAACCTAACAAAAACAACGTAATCATTATTTAAGTCCTCTGTCCTATTAAACTACTATCAAATATAACAGACAACTTTAACTGTATAGTTAGTGACCTTTTACACTCAGCCTAAGCCTTGAGAAATCAAATGTGCTTCCTTTCAAACAATGATCATTACTAAGAACTTCAGCTCTATCCTCTTAGCCAACACTCACTATTGGCCACTGACTAACTTTTCTGTAGTCAGATTATTTCTGTGAGCGTCACCCTTTAAAACAATGATCATTGGACTCCTGTAGAATTAATTTAATATCTAATTTCCGTGTTATGATAACCGGTCAGCAGCACTGTTTGCTATCAAATAAATGTTTCCTTTTAATGCTGTAAGACCAATACTGTATGTTAAAAAAGTATCATTGTTCTTGGCAACGTCTACACCAACATGTTAAAAAATTAGCATGCAACTTCTTCAAACTTTTTGGACCAAAACTATTTCACAACACTATCTTGTATGAAAAGCTTAGCAGCAGCGATCATTAGAAAACAACGACAATGTCAGTTCAGTTCAGTGAGGGCTCTCCCATCTCTCATATTTCCCATTTAAATGAAGCCTAAGCCCTCATGAATCTCTCTGCATCTGCTTCTTAAAATTCATGAGAAAGAAGTTATACCTATTGCACCATGCTCAGCTATCCTTCAGTTAAGTTTGTACACTTTGTGTTTTTAATCTGGGATGCCACAGAAGTAGCTTTGATTGAAGCAAGCAAGCAATTTATTTATATAGCACTTTCAGATCAGCCCCCAGCTGAACACAAAGTGCTGTACACTTGACATGCCAGAAATGATACATTGAACATGTTAAAAAAATAAGAAATAAAAAAATAATATATAAAAAATAAATAAAATAATAAAAAAAAATAAGATGATTATTAAAATGACATTTAAAATAATAAAATTAGCACAAATAGCAAAAACAATAAAATAGTATAAAAATGATGATGAGAATTAAATTTAAAACAATTGACACTATTTATCTTATGGTTCTTTTTGCATTGCCCCTCAGTTCATCACTGTTTCTATGAAACAAGCTCACTTAAATAGGCCCCTCTTCCTAAAGGCTCACTTTATGCTGATCGGCAGTCTTTGTGGAAAAAGTAGATGGTCATCTGTCAATATAAAAACCATCAGATTCAAAACAATAGTGGGTAAAAGTGCCTTTGAAAACTGCAACTTGTGGACACCACAAATATGTGCAGCAACGATGGCTACGGCAGGGCGTCTGTGTTTTGTAAATATTAAATTCATTAACTCCTTATTGTGTTATATAACAGTGGAAAACTGGGTCAGTCAACTATTGCTATACAGGTCCATGGGAATCAACTTGCATATGAAAACGCTAACTGACGTGGAAAACATCTGCCAACAGGGAATACCATATGTAACACAGCAAGTAGAATATTAACAGCTGCACAGGAAAGGCACCTCTCTGACGCAGTTTTATGCATGCTTCGAATCACACTGAGAGCATTTCAAAAGGTTTAGTCTTTTATTCTGATAAATGACCAGATTCTCTATGTCATTTACATGTGTGATTTTGTCCCCTCCTGACCTGCTCTGTGCAGCCTGATATGGCTTCCAAGCAAAAACAGACTATTAGACACAGTTTCAAGCAACGTCGCGTGTAGAGCTGCTTGTGAAATGCACTGCCATCAGCTCTGGCATAAGCCAGAATGCAACATAGTCTCACCCAGCTGCATTTGTCGCACCCAGAATAATCGAATATATGGATATGACAGAAAATGTAAAGAAGAAGAAGAATAGAAGCCACAAGGAGAATTTTGTTTTTGTTTGTCTTGGTTTGTGTTTTTTATGATGAGTGGGAAGAAGAAAGAAGGAAAAGGAAGAGAGGTGTGAGCTGACTGCTACGCACTGTGGCCTTTCGTAATATCGCCGATGATAGCACAAAAAGAAGACAAAGCCTCTACATGGCTGACCTGTGGAGGAGGTGAAACCTCTCTGCTAAAAACTGAGGCGTTAACTGATAAATTATTGTGTATGAGCTGTTGTTCCTTTGTGCGGCCAAATAAGCTACAATCCATAACAAAGACAAGTGTTTAAAGGTAAAGGCTGCTTGCACATTAACATTTTTTTCTCTTGTATTGCACACCTTATATGAGGACAACTGCCAAATGCAAAATAACGAGTGTACTGCAAAGTGTTTGCATGTTATATTGTGAAACTCATTTTCAGCGAGGTCAGTTGACATGCACTGAATAACTATTGCACACCAGCTATTTACAGGACAAATAATGACAAGATCAGTATCATATTATGTGTGCCATCTGTGGGAAAATATGATGCATCTAAAACGATAAAGGTCCATACAACTACCTCCAGCGCATCACAGGTTTTCTACAAATACAGACATGCTAAATGGGAAGCATACACTTTCAGCATATACACTCATTTCCTGTACTGAATCCATAGTAAAAAAAATTCCTTGCCTATAGAACAGGGAAAGATTTATGGTTGCTGGAAGTTACAGGCTGATGCTGGGAGACATCTGTCACACCAAAAACCTCCTCGTTGGTCACAAACAGATTGAAACATATTGCCGCAACCAACACATTTCAAAAGGCGAAACCTTTATCCTGGAGACTCACTTTTTGCTAGCGACTGGTGGTTGTCAGACATTCACCAACCAGTGTCTAGGCCTGTGTGACTACAGCCTTCTATGAAAAAACAGCTCTGCTGTTAACGCGATGTCAAATTAAAAACAGAAAACAGAAAAAAAAATGCTGCTGGTCTGCTTAGTGTTTCATGATCTTGATTGACAACTGGCATCTTTACCTTTCAGGCTGTCCTGCTCGGCTCTCATGATGTCAATCAGGGAGCTCTCCAGAGTGTTCATGTTGAAGCTGTCAAATGACCTGGTGCGCTCCTAAACAGAGGAGAGAAAAAAGAAACACTGTGTCACATTTTTAGCCTGCTTCAAAGACATGCAGTTAACACAACTATAAAAAGAAATGTGGTAACCAATGATGTTAATTGTTAAAGCGGAGCAACGAAGAAATTGCCTTATTAATGCGACAATGACTTGGTTAATATCCAAGCTGGCCAAAGACTGTCTTGCCACAAGACAAACATCTTCACTCTTAACTTAGAAATTTTACACAATGGTGAAAACTTCCTGCAATACTTAAAGACTTTTGACCAAAAAGAGTTAAAAAAAGGGGAACAGTCACATGCTTTCCTGTTTCTTGTCACCTCACTTGAGCTTGTTTCAAAGAAAAGACTTGACAAAAAGCTTTGTTTCTCTCAATGTGAGAGACTGTACAGGTACACATAGACTTAGTATTGGTTTAAATTGTTTTAAAAGTAAGAAATGAAAAATAAAAAAAGTTATAGCATTTTCTTGGCTCACGTTGTGTTCAGCTTTATTGTGTGGGCCTAGAAGGGCTCATCCCAAAGTAGCTTAAACAATTATCTGTAGGTGTGTATCTACCAGTGGGAAGAAGAATTAAATGTTGTTCTTTTCTTTTATTAAATCTAGCTTTTGCTCTCAGCAGTTGATTTCTCTCGTCTTATAAGATGCTGTTATGTGCTTAATTACTATGTGTTTAATTCAACCCTAATTTCTTTTCTTGCATGTTTTTGTGTGCTTTTCCTGCTGTGCAACTTGCAAAGTAAACACAACTAAGCAATAAACAGACTCGTTCAATGAGGCAACATAATGAAAGTCAAGAGAAAAACAAGCAGTCAAATGAAGCATGAGCCAAGCAAATTCCTGGGCAAAAGCTTTGTCACCTACAACAAGGGCATCCTTGGCATATCAGCCAGCCACACTGGATATAATTGTATGCACACACAAATACGTGTTAACACGCACACACCCATACGATGTGTATATACAAAATATTCTCACACGAAAAACATGTACCCATAAACAAACACACACACTCCAAGTGGCATGCTGATAAGGTTTCAGTGCCGACTCCACCTCAGCCAGACAAAATATGCAGTCTATGTCAACAACTTCTAAAGAAAGTGATCAACTCTTTTGGTTTCCATTCCTCTGAAAGAACCAAAAGTTAAATATGAAATAATTATTATTCGCATCTCGCTTTTCAATGTCTCATTGCTTCCTTCCTCCTCCTTAAACATTTTCCAAGCCATTCTCTAACAAATACCAACTTCAAAAGTAGAAATGCCTTAAAAAAACTTTTATATTCCTCATGCATGTGTCAGAGATCTCATACTTGACAAAGGCAGCAATTGTTCTAGCTAGAAGTTGTTGTTCATAGCTGTACCCTATGACTAAAAAGTTTAGTCATGTTTATTCTCTCAAAACTTGGTCACGACTGAATATGCATGCCCTACTTTCAGTTTGGTATCTAGTCCGTCGACTACTTGATTATTTAAGGGTTTTTTTTAAAATGAAACAATCTCCAACTAATTTGTAGAGCGGCACTCAAAGAAAAGCAACCGTGTAAATATTATTTGTGTAAATATGTAAAAACATAAAATAGATTACTACAATTTAACAAAAAAAAAAAAAAAAGACAGGAGTAGGAATGGCTGCCTAACTACCAACTGTCATGCTTCTAAAATAACAATGCCAGAACACACCTGATGTGTTCAGGTTTAACACTGTAAAAACATCCACTTAGAAGCAATTGAACCTGACAGGATGATTGACAGATCAGACTTCCAAACCATGTCAGCAACGCAGTGTTAAACTAACAAAAGCATCAGTGTGAAACAATGTGGCCTGTTTCTTTTTAAACCTAATCGGCGGACAGTTCAGATGAAATGTGGAAAACTCTAAATCCAAATTTAAAAACTAGAAGCAAAGTAAGCAGTAAACTCATACAGTTCAGGTGTAGCAACAGTTCGAATGATGGTCAGAAAACTTGTGCCTCGAGAAAAACGGAAGAGAAAAGTGTTAAATAACTGAAATAAAGCATGACACAGAAACAAGTTCACCGTTTCAGACAAAACAGAGAAAACATCCTGACAGCAACACTACATAGTCAGCTCTGCCCTGGGCCTGACTGATAATGGGCAGAGAATTACCCATCATGTCACTAAGGCTGCATTATCAGTCACTCTTTAAATTTACTATGTTGTTTCTTCAGCAGCATCGATGCAAAGATCTCTGGCGTTAAACCAGCAACCAATTCGAAGCCTAACGGCAAACTGCAGGCAGTGTCAGAAAATTGTCCTTTTTGTTACCATGCTAAAAGGCTCAGAAGAAACACACCTATCTAAGTGAACTACACTTCAAGAGTTGACTAGGAGGGCAACACACTTTTTTTCTCTTTTTCTCATTAATCTACCGTCCGGTGTCTGGAGTTGTTCACCAAAATTCAATATCTACTATCTGATCGGCTTGAAGAGCGTGGTTGGGTATCTGGCACACTTGGCTGGTAAAACAGCCAAACTTCCCAGCTGTAGCCAAATTTCTTACCAGCATTTGAGCTGACTACAACAGAAACAACACTGTGGCAGAACACACCCAATGCACTAACTCTCTCTCCCTCAAAACAAATATCAACATGGGGATACAGGCCAGATTGTGTCCACCATTTTCTCATATCCGCTTCAGTATAATATGTGCACTTGCGCTATTGCCTGAGGACAAATAAGTCAAACACTCCAAGGCAAGGGAAGCAGAAACAGAGTCCAGGTTTGGTTTCTCCCTTAAGTATACAAGGGTAATGAGTATATTCCAACATGACGACAAATGCATACAAATAGGAAGCGGACAATGCTGTACGCATTTTGGATTCGCACGCTTTGTGGCATCAGTTTATTTACCATCATACGTGGGCGGTGTAGTATGACAGGGTAATTCTATTAAAATGTTTCTGGATAATACAAATTCATTTTGTGGCTGAGATGGACTCAGTATGGTGGACTTGAGGCCTGGCTGGTTCTCTGCAGTTGCTAAGCATTAGCCTGGAGAGTGATTAATCATCAGATTTCTGCATCTCTCTCGCTCTCAACAACTGGCCAGCTGTCCAGCAAAGAGCTTATCCCTGACAGATTGCAAGCATGCACAGATGCACGCACATTAGCCACAAGCAAGAAAAATGACGGTTTATATGGTAGTTCTTGTAATCTATGAACACGGCCTAATGCATACACTTAAATTTGCATGCAGCCCATTCACACTGCAAAATCATCTCTTGCAGAAACGTGTAACCCTGAAGCAGTCTATTTGAAGCTGATAATGTAAACAGTGACAGTGCAGGGTTTTTTTCCTTTTACTATGCATAATAGGTGTGAATTGTTGGTTGTATGCAGCAAGGCAACCTTACTCTATCAGGCCCGGTGCCATTTGCTGTTTGTTTGACACTGAATTAAAAACTATGCACCAAACTAATCATTTAAAATTTTAAATTGTCGTGACTATTGTCCAGAATAAGGATTATGGAACACACAAAAATGGGCTTATTTATTATTCAATTACAATTACCTCTCAGATAATTTGACTTTTTTAGCCAGTAATTCTTATCAATCTAAAATTAATAATCAATTCTTTTTTTTTTTTTCTTTCTTTTTTTGTTTAAAGAAGCTTATGTGAAATGCTTGACAAAAGCGTACTGGGCCACACATGATCAGAAATTGGTTAATCTGTCATTCAATCTATGGTTCATTAAATTCTGGTATGGGTTAGCTTTACAACCAGTGCATAAAGTGCTGCACACAGCACACACCAGTTGCTTAACACTGACTGAAAAAGTAGTCTAGGTAGATCTGGGCTTTGCCATTCTGGGCTCCCTGGTATATTTACACAGAGTCAATTCCAATCATTTTTAGACATCTATAAAAAACAATGTCTATTTTTGACAGGAGATATTTATTTGGACAGGAGAGCCTATCATCGGCTCCATCTATAACAGAGACCACCGACAACACGCTGCCTTTAATATCATAAAAGCTCAAGTCAAGCATGTTTGAAAAAAAAACAAAAAAGCAAACAAAACCAGGGCTGGGCCTAGCTACCACTGTGTGACTGCTCCCTCTAAACAGAATTTAATCTTTAGCAGCACCAAACTGAGCAACCTCCAACAGATTTTCATGGCATGTAGAGTCATCAAAGAATGATTAAATCCAACATGCTGTGGGTGATTAACTCTCAACATTAATCATCAATGTCATCTGGCTGTTAAGATAAAATGGAAGCTGTGGCAGGGTAAAGGGATGCACAACATAAAGGCAAAAAAGAGTAAGGATACACTGGTGATGTGTAATTTGTCAGGGCTGTAGAATTTGGAGGTTATTTAATAGTTCGCTTATATTCAATTGTCGGAAGGTTGAGCTTTTAATTACATCCCTGAGATTTGTAAAAGATAGAAAGGCCAAAGAAGGAAGGTAAATACAGCTGTTAAAGAAAGGGGAGAGCAAAAGTGAATAGTGAGGTAATTCATCATAAAAAGAGGAAAAATGTAGTACAGGAAAGGGAAACAAGTTGCTCTTTTGATGCTTGTGATCATTTAGTTATCACAAAATAAATATAAAGTTGATAAAACTCGTTCCATCCATGTTTTGACAGGCAACACAAAAGTCCAATGACAATAAGAATAGCAGAGTTTGAGCCACATCAGGTTAACCTGACCTGCAAAGCGTAGGAAGAGCAGCAGGTAGTGGCACATGCGCTAATGTCTGGGCTCCTGCAACCACGTACAGTAGAACGTCAGGAGTATGAGCGAGCTAAAGGACAAAATGACACCAGAAAATGTTAACGAAAACTCATGCATTACAGAGCACGACACCCCAGAGGACACAGTCCAAGGCTCAGAAGACTGGGACAAAACGGTTTGAATCAACAGAAAAGTATCGATGCCATTTTTAGTGATTTATTTTCCATTCTTAAAATGTGGATCCATTTTATTTATTTGGAACTGACCAAAGAATTTAGACATTTGTTTGCGTTCTTCTGTCACAGAACTTTTTAACTGATTAGAGTTGTCACTTTGTTATATATACCCATTTCATTTTAAAATGCAGACCAGAAATAAATATTTAAATCAAAATCAACCTTACATCATCACAAGTAAAAAGTCAAAATTATATACTGATCGATAGACTGACATTAAAGAAAAGAATTGTGATTAAAAAAAAATTCCACATTGCTCAGCTCTGGTGATTGTACTAAACAGTAATATTAACTACTCCCAGCTGCCAAAAACAACCAAATACACAGTGTTGTCTGAACAGTGTGTGCGTTTGGGTTTTAAAACAAGTGACAAAGGGAGGCGTTCAAGCAGTATTTGAACTGCTTGGGGATAAGATTAAAACAACTCACTTACTGTATGCATTCAGCAAAGCTACCTATAATAAGACACCTGAACATAAACTTTCCTTTGTCAACTCTTTTTTGTTACATCAAATTTTGCTGAACACATATTTCAGTGACTAATTAAGGCTTATGCACACACGTATACACAAGTGCCCTTTCTTCCTGTTGCAGAGCGTCTGTCAAGGGCGTAAGAAGGGCACAATGAGGCTGTATGAGCAAGAGAGTTGTGTGCTTGCCAGTGCACCGCTCATTAGTTAAAAAGTTTTTTTCTAATTTAACACCACTGTCACAAGGACCAGTGGTAATGGTTTTAACCTTGGGCTTCAAATGACCGAGAGAATTTGTCTGAAATGGCATGACAGTTTTCATGCAGAACATCACAGGTAGGCAGGGAAGGGTACCTGAAAGGCCTGAGGCTTGTCTTTAAAGCAAATTTGTCAGTGTCAGCGTGATTGTGTTCAGGAATAATAAGGTGTTGTGTTTAACACAGGCAAATGGGCAGGTCTACAGTTCAATTACCTGATACGTGAGTATTTATACTCATATATATATATATATATAATGTGTTTTGGGGTTAGGGAGTTAAAAATGTACTTTTGCCTTGTTTGAAATGTATTATTAATACATCTGTGAAAAACCGCAGCAATAATTCTACCATTGCACCCCAAAAAAGGGGTTGATCCATGCAAACCATTTGCCATTGCCACACCTGACATCCTAGTGATCCCACAAAAATATATCAGTTTAAGAATAAGCAGATCGCTCCAAGACACAAATGAGGTATGAACAAATAAAAATGAGCAGAAGAAAATTACTTATTGGAATAAATTCAGGCAATAATAAAATAACATTTAGCTTTGCTTACTTGCTAATCCAGAACTTACACTTCTGATGTAAAGTGAAAGTTTTATTTCAGGAGGAGTTCACAGTACATATATGAACGGATGTTCACACATACCTCTCTTATCTCTTCTCAACCGGAGTTTACAAACAATGTTTTCTGTCTGCCATTACCAGACATAATAAATAGCTGCATTTTACTCTCGGTTTTATCAGGCACAAAGTAACAGGCCTTGCTTTTTCATCCACTTCCATGGCTTTGTTTGTCTAACTTTCATTTACTGACAATTAACTCTGGACAGGATAGAGTTTACCCAACTGCACTTCCTCTAGTTCACACTCAATATTTTCTGCATCATATTTTCATTAAAGATTCAGATGTTAGCGGTTTTCACGCATGTACTGCAACCCTTGGCCTTTGTAGAATATAACCAACAAAGGTTCATGTAAATACTGAATATGATCTTTAGGCTCCTGAGCGCCATCCATCCAGTTATACATCCATCCATTTTCTTAATCCGATTCAGGATTGGGGTTGGGGTCTGAGGTCTGGAGACTCTCCCAACCGTCATGGTGTGAGAGGAGAGGTAGACCCTCGACAAGTCGCCAGTATATAGCAGCACTAACACAGAGACAGCCAATTAACCTAACATGGATATCACTGTACTGTAGGAGGAAGATTTAGTATCTGGAGGCAAAAGGGAAACATGCAGACACAGGACCTTCTTGCTGAGAGGCGACAGCTCTAACCACTGTGCCGCCCACTCCAGAGCTACAGTATTTTCCAAACGTGCATCCATTTTCTTAACCTCTTATCAAATTCAGGGTCACAGGAGAGCTGGAGCCCATGTAAGCTGACGCAGGGCATCCAACTACAAATATTTAAAGCACAGGCTTATCGGGTAAAAACAAACGGCCTAATAGTCTAATATTCGTAGCGCAAACCAGCTTACAACCCCATGTACTGGTCATTTACAGGTCTGATTTTACATAAAAAGTAGCGTTGTTTTGGTTAAAGCGATATGTAAAACCACACTCTGCAAAGAAGATTTTCTGGACATACACAGAGACAGTTTTAATAATGTGCCTTCAGATAACAGCATCATTATTTCTAAGCTGCACAAACAGTCAGGAGTGCTGTAACCAACAGTTACCCAGGTGGCTTACTGAGGCAATATCCTGTGCTGGCTTCTCTACCTCAGACCCTGCAGGTCTTGACCTGGTCACTGGCCAGATTTACCAGTCTGAAACCACTCAGTACACCTGACACAGCAGCAGGCTTCTGACCTTGAAATTCACGGGTGAAGAATTAGAGGACAAAGAGGGAAAGAATAACAGATAGAAGAAGAAGAAAATGAAGACTTCCCTGACATTTAAAAAGTACACATTTCTGGTCAAAAGGTTATTTACTAAGTGAACTGTGTGCTAGCAGTTAGCAGCAGTGTGTCTGGATAGTTAACCACTGTAACATATCTGACTGGTTGCATATTGATTTATTGTGTTTATGTGCAGCGAGTTTATAGTGCAAAGGTCACAAAAGTACTGACTTACAGAAATCATCTATGTTACACGTTTACGACATTAAAAATGCACGAAGAAGATGTGATGAAATAGGAGTTATTTGGTCAAACACAGAAGGCCTGAATAATGCCCAACTGATCCTTCATCTGTTGTGTGTGCTAAAACTCCAACAGTTGAGGCTTAAACGAGAAGGGATGTGACACAGGTCTGTTTAGTTCACAGTTACACAAACTACAGTGTTTCATTTACCAAATCCGGGAGTGCCTTGTGTAAGACAACTTGTGTAATCAGTCATCTGAACAATGCCTGATCTCAACAAACATTGACAAGAACCATTTTAAAAACGGTTTTAAAGAAAGCAAAACAAAGCCATCTTTCCCCTAACTTCCTCTAGAGTATCTCTGTAGCTACGGGAGTAAATGGATAGGAAACTGCTTAAGGCAACTGATCAGACGGACGTGGCAATTTTCATGTCACATGTATATGCAAGCATGGATAATGAATGCCAAACAACACTTGGATAGATGTATTTAAGAGTGAAATATACAGAGAAGGCACTGGCAATTAAATGTGACGCTTGGTTGGCTGTGCAGTAATTTAACAATGGTTTCTACAGTAACCACTTCAACACAACATCATGACCTACAGTACATGCTCACACCAAAATGAAACATTTCAAGATTCGATTGTTTTGTGGTGGATCAAAATGGACAAAAAAAAGAAAAGAAAAGAAAACAACTGATGTGATTCAGAATTTGACAGACTTATAAGCAAATCCTCATTTACATGTAGTAAACTATCTCAGTTGGAACAAATCCTACATGAAGTGCATATGAAGTGAATGTTCCAAAGCGGCTGCATTACACAATGCAACAAGCAGCACCGATACAGATCTGAATGGAAGATGTAACTACAGGCAAAACAATACCGATCCACATGCACGCAAAGCGAGGCGAAAACAAATCTGTGTGAACTGATCATGTCCGACTTGCCATTACGCCACCGTGCATATGCTTGAAAAGTACAGATTCACGAAGGAGATGTTCTTGAAGAAAAGAAGGAAAAGTGGAGATTGTGGCAGGTTTCAAAATGAGCTTGAGGACTATAAATATACACAGCAATTTCTTAACAGTCATTGTTATCCTTTTTTGGTTATTGAAACCTATATTTTAAATGCGTTGTTATTTTAAAAAAGGAGTTACACTTACATAATCAGTCCCTCTCCCTCTCTCAGACATGCACACCGACAGGGAGGCCATTCTACGCCCATCCTCCATCTGCCCTTGCAGTATCAAGGGGGCAAGAGGACAATGCTACTTTAGTTGATCTGATTCAACCACAAGGAAGAACAACATACTGCAGCTACAGGAAAGCTAGCTTAACTCTAACACCAGGATGTAACAGTCAGGCTTCTCTTGTTGCAGAAACCCAAATCTGATCTACAGGCTGTTTGACACCAGTTGTAACCCTTTTATGTTAATCAGCATTTAAATCTACAAAGCATGTTGGGAACTTCTTTCTCGTTATACTTTTTCTGGTCTTTTTTTTAAGCCAACAGCTTTTTTTGTACCATCCAACCATGCTAATCTGTAATTTTGTGCTCATGAAGACATAACAGCTGCGTATGTGCACCTCTGCACAAAGCAGGGAGGAGGATGGAGACAAAGTGAGAAACAGGGAGCCTCCCCCCTTCCAGCATGAGCAGAAAGTGATGCTTCTATAAGATCACTATAGTATTCAATCACTGATGACCCCGTTCACATATCACAACAAATGATTTTGCATACAACTAATTAACTTAAGAGGACGGATATTAGCTGAACAGGTAATACAGAACTAGGTCACAACATTTTCCCGGTTATTTATTCAATTTCAGCTTTTTAAATCTTTTTCACATGTAAAAACTGTTAATAGAAGCAATAGGATGAAGTTATAAATTATCTAACTACCTTGTTACAATTTTAGTTATCTTTTTTTAACCTACAATGCTAAATAAGTGAGCCACCATCCTTGTAATTATGCTGCCAGAAAACTAGCTAAAAGAGAGAGGATGTTCCTAATATTGTCCTCTTAAGGGAAGTCCACACAGCAAGTGTGGTGACAATTAGAGACCACAGAAGGTCACTGACATTTAGTGGCTTTAAGCAATGATGGGGTGGGAGCTAAAAAAGCTCATTTCAAACATTGGATGAACTGTACCAACACCCTGTACAAGACAAATGAGGATGTCTTTTAGCTGAATCATGCAAAGCTAGTCTAGTGGAGTCCAAGAATAAAAATATGGAACTGTAAATGAGAATAACAGGCCCCCTTTAAATAGTCTCCTCATCAAAGCAAACTGGAACAGGTCAGACACGAACCTGGGCCGCACAACTACCTACAGCAATTAGCTGTTAACAACATTAATCCTAAATAGCTACTGAGAAGCATGTGCTCCCTCTCTAATGCATGTCAAGACATGTCCGCACAGCCTTCTGGCTGCTGAGCCTGTGGAGTGTTGAGTCATTAACTGCTAATGGACAAGAAGAAAGGTCACAACAAGCATCACTTTTAACAGTTTTAAGTTACTTTGCTTCTTTAGAGAATTTTGGATTCACTGGTAAAGAACGTGTCCAGGAAATCTGCAATCTATACGTTCAGTTAGGATGTTGAAAGGCTGCTGAATCTAAAAGGATATGCAGCCACCAGGACTATTTAACATGATCTATTTTCATCCATGACGACGACTACGGCTGACACCAACTTGCAGGGACTTTGTCACAACGTAAAAAAGTAAAGGATATGAAGGGTACTTAAAGAAACATTTCACTGGATAGGCCCAAATGGGTCTATAGCCACCTCTGTCTCTTTTCCCCTCCTCCTTGTAACGACCAGCACAATCAATCATGGGCTAGATCAATAGAATGAATTTATCTCCAGGCCCCTCTACCTCTTTCCATTACAGCTGGTTTCTACATGTGACAGTACAATTATTTAAGCAGTCTTCATTGTATGTGGACCCAGCTTTTAAAATGAATGAACAGGTTGGATTTTTTTTTTATTAAGGGGTGGCCACCCATGCCATGACATGACATACAGTAAATGATTAATGTAACTCTAAATCTTATAAATCATCAGACTCTCTCTTACACAGTGTAATAGGTCAAGAGCCTAATATATGCAAAGCATAAAGAACTGAGCAAGGTTCATGGATCTACAGTATCACCATTTGTTGCTAATGGTTGTTTACGACTGGAACAAAAGCAATCTAACCATAATGTATTGTTATTCATCACCTAATGCAGATATAGTTTTTGACACTATTGTCTGTCGTTATACCCTCCATCGCCATCTTCATTTTGTACCTCGCCCTCCCAGTCTCCCATTTTAAAATCTTATCATTTTTTTCTGTCCATGCTGTCTCCCCCATTCCTATATGCCCCCCCCCCCCACCCCCCCAATTCACGTGGCACACACCACTGCAGTGACAGAGCCACATTAGTCATCGCAAAGGACACTCAGCTATAGAAGTACAGAGTCCAATAACAGGTTTAACACAGTAGCAAAAGCATCGTGTAAATCTGTGCCCTCCTGCTGTGTCTAAAAATAGAAGCTGTACCACATAATGCTATAATATTAATAGTTCACATAAATGACATCCTGCTGTTTAATAATTCAGGTGATGAGCAGCTACAACTGAAAAATATTCAGAACCAGACATATACGCTGGACATTCATGCTTAGTATACAACATAATTGGGAAGATTAAGAGGATAATTCCATACAGTTAGTGAAAATTCCCACTCAACCATCTGAATAAACATCTTAGAGGCAAACTGACCTGAAACGGGAAGATGTTATCGCTGCGGCCAACTCCATCATCCATCCAGGACTTGGGGTTAAAGCCTGCGGGACTGTTTCGAGGGTACTTCTGGGATGCCACATGGTTGTTAGGGAAGGTCTTCTTCAGTGGGGAGATAGAGTTAATGGGAGTCATCCCGCCATTCAGCCCGCGTCGATAATCTCTGCCTTGAGATCCTCCCCAGCCGCCACCACTACCATATCCTCCTCCGGGACTCCAGGAAGTGGAGGAGCCGGGGGAGGGAGAAGGACTCTGGTAGCTGGCTGGACCCCAGGGAGACGGGGGCTTGTTCAGGCTGTTGGACAAATGCGGCAACTGGCTGAAAGCTGCATTCCTGTGTGGGAAGGGCGGTGGCGGGTGGGGAGAAGCTGGAGAACGCCGATGCTGCTGGTGTTGGCTGTGGGGGTGCTGGAAATGGGGATGGGGTGGGGGAGCCGGGTGGTGCTGGGACAAGGCAGCAGCTGGTCCGATCTGGGGGGAGAAGTTCCCACCAAACCCTGGACTGACGTGGTGTGAGAAGTTCTGGAACAGCAGAGGGCCGTTACTGGCAGACGCCGGGTTGAAAAAGCTGACATCCTCGTTGATGATTGTTGATGGCGCAGGCGGGATGGCGGGTGACCAGTTGTTGAAGCCAGAAAGCGATGACGAGGTTGTACTGGACTGAACTGGGCCCGTACCCCCGAGACCAGATGTCTCCTGGTAATCAAAGCCTGTCAGAACAGGTGACTCAAGACGGAGCTGCTTCTCTTTTCCATTACTGCTGTCAGATGTGCCATTCTCTGTCTTGCCTTCCTCGGACCTGGCTTTTTCCAATTCTGAAATTATCCCACCGCCACTTCCACCCTCTTGGTGACTCCCGGGAGACAACTGCTGCTTTTCTTGCGTTTCTTGCATTTCCTGTTGCTGCTGTGCTTTGGGTTTTTCTGGCCCCCCCAGGATTTCGTCTTGCACGCTGTTGTGGGTGGCGGAGGCAGGGAAGAGCCAGGGAGAGCCTCCCGTGGTGCCATTCCCTGCGGCTGTGGTGCTGTTTATGAAAGCGGCAGGGCTCTGCGACACATTTTGGTGATGATGAGGGGGCTGCAGATGCGGGTGGATTCGGACCGGGAATGCAGACTTGTTGCCAGTGTTGTTTTGAACTAGAACTCCAAACCCGTAATCCCCCATTTGTTTTCTCCCCCCACAGACAAGTGCTATCCCGTGATCGTTTGGTCCTATAGAGAGAAGAGCATACAAGCATGGCATGCACTGAGTTAGCAGTCACCCACTCACATTAACCAACAGATCAAGGGATTTAGAAAAAAACAACTAAGTGAGGGGACACAGAGGCATGGAAATCTCTTTATGTTTAGGTTCTAAATGAGATCCTACACACATATAACATTCACTGTACTGTGGCTTTAGAGCTCATCCTTAAAAAAAGCCAGCCAGTTAACATTACATCTTTAGCTAATTATAACCCCGTGACGTTGCCAGATTGTCTACAGCTGAGCTGCTGGCAGCCACCAGTAAAGCCAGAACCACTGCTGTGACGAGCATATAGTCTCCATTTGGGGACGTTTTACTAACGAAAACCAACTGACAGGCAACTAATTATCACCCAAGAAACGCACATTAGCACAAAATATCAACGAAGGCTGAAAATATTGACAGAAAAACCAACAAATCCGTCAAAAATAAAACACTCGACCTTGTTTGACAGCTGTCAGCACCCTGGGAAGAGCCCACTATCAAAATTAAGTTTATATTAATACGGCTTTTTTATCAGTCGGGCAAATTATTGTTAATTAATCGGTTTCACGCGTCGACGGAGAAGCAGTTTAAATCGCTGTTAGCTGACCAGCTAACTTTTCCATCCGTTGCTAACATTAGCTTGCTAGCTAACGACCGTTAGCACGAATGCTAGCTAGCTGGACAGGTTGAAGGCAAGCGAATAAAACATCTCACCTTCTGATCACCACCTTTCGACCTCGGCGTCGTCTGTGTCGAGATCCTTTTTCTCGGGCTGAGAGCGAGACGGTGTCCTTGAAACAATGAGTGCGACAGGCAAAGGTTTTCAGAGGCGGTTTTAGTAGCTGACTCGTACAGTGCAGTCGGTCAGCTCTTTTTTTCTCTCTCCCTTCTCCTGACGTGTCCTGCCTGCTCAATGACACAGCTCTCTATCTGCTGCCTGTAATCTGGACCGTATCATCGAAGAGCTTTGTTAACGTGGCAGTGTGTGACTTATACTCGGTTCGTTCATAAAGCCTTATTCGATCGGTTTCATTGTCCGCTTTATTTTCTTTTCTTCTCACTAACTGTCTCTCCTTCAGAGCCAGCCGATCCTCTGTGTGTGTGTGCTTGCTTCTTGGCTGCCCCTCTCTCCTGGAACCGACCGTGGCCGAATGACAGCGAAAGATCAGCCGAGACACACTTCCGCTTCTGGGACGGCCCTCTTCGCTTAGACCACGCCTTCACGGGGCCACACCTCGGTATGCGATTGGTTGGACCACCGGCAACCTCTCTAAAATTCTTCATCATTTAACAGCTATGCACCAATAATATAACCATGCCGTGCTTTAAGGGCCTGCCCACACAGGGCAGAAAAAAACCCTCCTCCCATCGCGGTCCTGTCTTTTCACGATGCAGCCTATATCAGGTCGTGAGAAAAATGAGAAACCCAACCCCCCCACCAAAGCTTCAGTAAAAGCGCATCCTTGGCTCGGGCTTTTTGATCCCTAGCTCATTTGTTGTATGGAGATGAAACAAGGAGGTATGCTATCATTTTTTTGGTGGTCGTTTTTGTTGTTTTGGTGTTCCTTTTCATGCATAACTTAAATGCAAATCTCGTCCTCTTCACACTGGCCACTGCACTCCGCAGTATTTTTCAGCATTATCATTTTTGTCAGGTGGCTAGAGACTCCTCTTTTCAATGTTTCCCAATCAGTCAGTCTTTATTCAGCACTCATTGTCCATAGAAAGAAATACACCCACAAAGAGACTACAGGAGTGCCTCCAATAAAGACTGATGTTTTGCCAAACCTGATATCCATTTAGCCCAGTGATCTCATTCTCAGGCGTGTTGAGCCTGAATATAAATTTAACACGAGATTTCTTAATAAAGCTTTAAATATACTGATTTCAGCAGTTACAAGCATCTCACTTGCCATTTTGGTCTCTTTAGTAACAACCTCATGGCATCATTATAAGCTACATGTAGCTCGCTTCCCTGTATTTCATCCACAGGTGTTCTGTATACAAATGTGTACAGTATGCTCTAAATAAAGAAATATTCAGTCATTCTGTACATGCAGTAAATTTGCATAAGAGGATGTTCGCTTGAGCATACATTAACTGACATGCCTATAAATATCGTTGTCATCTGTCATTGGATCTGCAGAAAGATCTGCAGGATATTTGATCTCATGACTGACAGTAAGATTATTATCTGACAATGTAAACTTTGGAAATAAGATTAAGATAGATTTCCTCCTTAATCTATATAGGATCTAGAAATCATATCGCTCTTACAGGCATTGCAAGTAATACGCAGAACATATGTGAAGTAGCTGCTGGAGAGAAGCACTACTAGGACTGAAGACCACAAGATCATCTGCATACATGATGTGGTTCACTAAATTTACAGGCTCTCATATTCTTTGACACATCATCGACATAAAGATTCAACAGAATTGTGGATAAAATCTCTCCTTGTTAGACAAGGAGTTATGTTGTATACCAAAAGAAAAGCTGGTTAATATAATATCTCCTATCTGTGTTACATCTGTACTCACACTGTCTTATAATAGGTTTTATTATGAGAAAACAGCCTATTCAATCCAAAATCAAAAGCAGCTGTCATGTAATCATACAGTTAAATATGTAGTGACAACCAGGAAGCAGATTGCTTAGCAAAAAAAGCTTCATGACTATCAAATTGTCCCGTCTACATTACAGGAAAAACAAGAGCCAGAAAGAAAGCTTTAAGTTTTTTAAACCCATTTCACCTCTCATCCAAGAGGCTCTTTCAGTTCAAAAACCAAAAGGTGGAGAGTCCCAGGTATTTAAACCCTAATGCTGCTTAGGAGGTGGTCGTTGACACACTATTAATCACGTACGTCATCACATGAGACAAGGTGTGATAAAAGGCGTGGGTCATTACCACCAGAGGTTTCAGGTGAAACCACTGTGAGACCTTGCCCCACCCTATCATGTGACCTGTTGAGGTTACTTGATGTGAGTCAGGGTTGAAGCACCTGCCGTAAGCCACCACCTCCTTCGATGATGGTCCTCCACAGTGGACATAGGTGGCCTGTTTTACTCCTATTTCAAACCATCTGTCACTCCTCACTGCACTGCGCAGCATACACTATGTTGCTTAGTTTCTGTTTGGGAGTTTTGTTTTACGGATGAACAGGTTTTTGTCTGAGGGTGTGGCTGGGTCTGAAGTACAGTATGTACTTATGTACACGTATATGTTCCTTTTGTTTCCCTTCTGCCATAGAGGGAACATTTTCTGTCAAGTATGGCAGGGTCCTGATCACCCAAGCTTGTGTTCCGGAGGGTGGTGGGAGTTAAAAGTACAGATTTGTGTATGTGGGTTTCCAGTGAACTTCAATGTTAAGGCTTATATCCTTGTCAGGGTGCACAGCACAATCCAGAAATGAAAAACTATTATCCTTTGTACATTACACAAAATACACAAATCCATTATATTAGGCAGATTACAAGTGCCAGCTATGGTTCTATCTTGTGAACCAAAGCCTAACTTCATGTATGTAGTATATAAATGCTTTATTCATTAAATCCATCCATCCATCCGTCCGTCCATCCATCCATCCGTCCATCCATCCATCCATCCAACCATCCGTCCGTCCATCCATCTATCCATCCATCCATCCATTCATCCGTCCGTCCATCCATCCGTCCATTCATCCGTCCATCCATCCATCCATCCATCCATCCATCCATTCATCCATCCGTCCGTCCACCCATCCATCCATTCATTCGTCCATCCATCCGTCTATCCATCCATCCATCTGTCTATCCATCCATCCATCCATCCATTCATCCATCCGTCCATCCATCTGTCCATTCATCCGTCCATCCATCCATCTATCCATCCGTCCATCCATCCGTCTATCCATTCATTCTCTTCGGTTTATCCAATTCAGGGTCAAGACAGGGCAAGAAGCACAGTGCCGATACCATTTTAGCTTCAAATTATTTTGTTTTGGTTGATTATTTTAATCATTTGGCACCTTTTTCTGAGACGTTTCAATGAACAAGGAGCATGCTAGGAAATATATTACTTTTACCTCTGACTCCGGTCATAGTCCATTGTAGTGATCAGAAGCTGGAATGAAGATGCTATACATGATTTTTCCACTTATAGTGTGTGTGAGAGAGACATAATATGTTCTGCCCCAGGCCCTAACAGAAGCCTGTGGGATAAAGCACCCTTAAGAAATAGAGCTATAGGTGCTTGTGTTTTCACCTTTGCACAAAGCCAGGTTAGTGTTTATGCTAACAAAAGGTTGAATAAGCCTGCTTGTGTCCTGATTTAATGGACAGAAATTAGAGAGGAGACAATGTTATAATCTCAAATTCAGTAAAAAAGCACTCAAGAAAAGATTTCTTCTTTTGATCTAAAAAAGCAATTTTCTCCATGTACAGTATTAACTGACATCTAAGATTGATTTGATTTGTCATACCAATATGAATCTGTCCCAGTTTTTTCTAGGGTATCACATGTAGCCCATTTAAGAGATGTGGTTGTGTCTGTTTTACTCTGTCAGATGACCATCCAACCACCTTTTTTCCTTCATCACCCACCCACACCAATAACCTTCTACTCCTTTTATCTGTTTCTCTGTCCTTCTGTGTCCTTCTCTCTTGTATGGTCATTATCACAGAGAGGTCATCAAACAGCTTTGACTCTGTCAGTCTCACTGACCCTCAACTGGCAGTATTACACGCAAGCCGCAAATGGCAATCTCATAAATCTGTCACTTCAAATCCAGCTGGGAGAGAGCGATAAATTAGGGGAACATGCAGTCTCCTGCATTATTTAATATATACAGGAAGGATGAACAGGCCATGGAGCAGGTATTAGCAGGGTTAAGGAGTGACCGGATTAAAGCAATCAGATTAAGAGAATAGATTGCAGATGCCTGATAATGTGGCCATTCACATTGTGCTCAGAGGTTGGCGTGAGCTGTGCAAATACCTGTAGATGTGTACAAATAAGACAATATTGCAATAAGAAATCCATCCACCTATCTTCTGCCACTTGATCTGGTTGTGGAGACAGTTAAGCCAAGATGCCCAGACTTCCCTCACCCAGCTACTTCCTGCAGCTCTTCTGGGGGAACTCCAAGAAGTTCCCCAGCCAGCCAAAACGCAGTATGTCCAGGGGCCTCTTCCCACTTGGACATGTCCAAGAAACCCTCACATATGAGGCATCCAGGGGGTGATCAGATGCCCAGACCACCTCAACTGTTTTGTGTTTTTTTACTGTAGAGGAGCAGCGGTTCTGCTTAACTGCAGTCTAACACTCATATCACAAATTTCTATCATCATTTGCATTTCTTCTCCTCATTTTTTAAAATGTCTGTTCTGTTCCGCAAACAAAACTGTTCAAGGGAAATCTTCATGCACTGGAGGGTGAAAAACAGCAGGAAGAAGGAGTAATGTTTTTTTTGTTGTTTTTTTTAAATCACAAATGAGATCCAGCTTTCTGCCACTCCTCATGCTCTACACTACAGTAGTATGAATAAAGAGAGCATATGGAATTTGATTTGTTTCAGTAGGAGATGGTTCTTACCTAAAGATCTGTGGCTTGGAAACAATGCCAAATATTATTTTTTGTTCATGTTCTGCTTCAGAAATATTTATATTGAATTTAAGCTGCACAATTAAATCCTCTTTTTATATTCTCCAAAATATAATTAAGCCCCATGACTGTCTAAACATAATAAAATAATCATTTTACCCCTACTGCTTTTGTTAATTAGAGTATCGTGTCCACAGTAGCTCCATCCTAACACTTTTATCTTAAATTTCTATCATTATACACGCGACCTCTGTTTCCCTTTTTCATCATTCTTCAATCTCCACTCTGGTCTGCAAACAAAACTGCTCAAAAGAAATCTTCTTCATACACTGGGGGGAGAAAATCAGCAGGAGGAAGGACTAATATTTAAAAATCCTAAATGTGATCCAGTTTTATGGCCCTTCTTGAGTGTAGGACACAGTATTCCTTTCACAGTGGGGCAGATGATTAGGCAGAGTGCTCAGTGCTGTAAATGGATTTCTAGGACAGAATAACCGGTCCCGCTGGCCTCACTCAGGAGACAACACCCTCTCCTCCTACTGTCCCCTTTCTCTGCCTTTTGCTGTCTGTCACAAAAATACATTGTTTTCTTCCAAATTCTTCATGCCCAGAACAACCCTAAAAAAAGCACGAGGCAGAAGGGGAAGTAAATTACACATTTATGAAACTATTTATGAGACCTACTGCGAATCTACAGTTTCAGCCTGAAATTCGACTTTTTTCAGCGCTACCGAGATGTGTAATTTATCTACTGTATGAACTTGCTAATAGCCAGTTTTATCATGTATTCACTTTCTGGCAATGGTTTTCTGTGTGCTCTGCCATATTCAAGAGTGGATAGGTACTATGAATAAAACATTGAATCCATTAAAAAATTAATCACCTCTACCTAAGGCATAATTATGGTGCAATTCCTCCCAGAGTCTACGCGTGCATGTGTGTGTGTTTGTGAGTCAAGTGTGCATTTATAAGCGTGCACAGAGGTGCCTGAGAGCAAATGCACACAAGTTCACAATATTTGATGTTTAATTTCTTAAAATCTCATTTCAACAATTTTGTGCTGTTTTGATTTTTGGTAGAAAATTCTGCAGCCAAACCCAAAAGTGCATAGAAGACAATTCTGTATTCCCAAGTTTACACATGAACAATACAGAATTTTGACTTTGACACCGATTGTATTTGCGTAAATTATGTAGATGTTTACATGTGTAGTGTTGACCAGCGTAACAAAGCCTTATGGTGTGCTATTGTAGAGTTGTGTTTGGGTCCTATAAAATATTCATTTGGATCGGGCATGTGGCTGAGAAAGAAAACCGTGTGGGTAGTTTGGGGATGCAAAGGACCTTGGGGTATGGATGGGAAGCTTCTCATTGATCTATGGGTAATATTTATAATCACTAACAACCTCACTCTAAATATAAGCTGTAAAACCCCCAACTTGCTCCACTTTTTATATAACAAGCTCATCTCCTCAATGTTTTTCTTTTTTCTTTATTTTTTTGCCTGACAGCCTCAGACCCTTCATCCTTCCTTCATCCATCCAGTGTATTTTCCCCTGTTGTGCGCTCCCTGGGGACCCTATACTAATTAAGCCGAAGAGGTCTTTCTGGGTAGCGGGCTGAGATGACTGTTTGAAAAAGACACATGAACTGTGTGTGTGTGTGTGTGCATCCATGTGGGTGTGTGTGTGTCACAAAGGCCAGGCTGATTTCATGACTCCACTGGGCACAGAAGGGATAATAAATTACAACAGAGCAGCAGCTGGGGGCCTGTGATGTGAGGGTCAGTGTGCGTGTGCATCGTGTGCATGTGTACGCTACACTGAGCAAATAAGTGGTTAAGTGTGTTGAAAGAAATTTCAAATTTCAAAATTTTCCAGAGCAAAAACGGACAAATCTGCAAGTTTTATGTGATAAGTATGCAGCTTTCCATATTGGTAAATAAAAAAACTAACACAGGCAATGAAAAAAATAGTTTTTAATTTGCTGCATAATTTCAGGAGTGAAAACAATTATTTTATTTGGAGAGGCACCAAAGTCAGAGAGCAAACAGGAACAATTAGCATGACTGTTGTAGAAAATTAGTAGCGGTGGATTATCTGTTATTGCCCTGGTGGTAATCAGATGTGAACAGCACACATCACTGTGAAAAAAGGGTCATAAAGATTTTAGCCTCTATTCAAACAGGGACTGAACATGGTGTCTTGAGCAAAGTGGGTCAAGGATGTACAAAATTACAGTTGTGTTTGTCCGTCTTTATATCTTTCACTACAGTACATCCCTGTATGTTGAGCCGTTTCTGTAGTATGCACGGCAGCATGCAATTTGTGAATTTGTTGTTGCCATGGTGATGTCAAATTTGGGCGACTTGCTCATTCATTCACGGTTCGTGACATAAAAAGGAGTCTAATTCTGCTCATTTTCATGTTATCCTATTTTTCTTATGAAGCAACGCAAGAAACGTTTCAAACCCATTCATTAGCCAAAGGTTCAGTGTGTGTGTGTGTGTGTGTGTGTGTGTGTGTGTGTTTAAATGTGTAATTAAAGAATGTGCGCGCAAACGTGGGTGTGAAATCAATTGAGGACCTCTGCCTCTAAAGCCAGAGTGGTTTCATTTACCTTCTGGGCACTTCTCCATGGCCGAGGAGTCTGGCTGTGTGACAGGCTGGAAGGAGCCACAAAAACAGTCACTGGGTGGAAGTGGTGGCCAGCTTCAAATAAAAAAAAACAACAACCTATGAAATACCCCATTTTTAGTTCTCTTCCACATGATGTGTGATGGGATGTATTAGGGCCACATTAAGATAAAAAGATATTATTGATCATTTTGAGAAGAAAGTCGAAATTTAGAGACTAGAGTTATTGTTTCAAGCCAAACTGCCACGGCTGCTATGGCCTCTACAAAACGTCTTGTGTAGATGAGTTAGCAAAATCGTACTTCAGAATCGGTTTTACTTACAAGGAAATGACTTCTCTTTTAGCACATAAACAAAAGGAGATGGTGCAGAAAACTGCATCTGGTCAAAATGAAACGGCAGGCAGTGGACAGGTGCAAGGGTAAGCGTAACCCGATTGTTAAAATGATGATCGAGACTAGTTATCTATGGCCGCTTTAGCATAGCCTGATGTAACTCAAAGCTTTTTTATGATGGTGGGGTGTTTAAATTACAGGTGATAAATGGCTGATTAGGAATTAACTCGAGTCTAATATTGTTTCAATTTAATTTAAACCTGCTGACATCGCCAGTTGTTTCTTTGTAGCATAACCGCATTAACGCGGCAAATCTCTGCTAGCGAGTTAGCACGGATCATGGGGCTGCCCGGCGCTAACGCGTTGACGCCGGGCAGCCCCACGCACGGGGCGATCTGCACTAACTCGCAAACGGAGATTTGCCGCGTTAATGCAGTTATGGTGTTAACGTCATTTTAACAAGATTAACGCAGACAAAGCTAATTATTGTTATTTAATTTTTTAAACTACCAAGAAGCAGACATCATAGTTCTTAAAATTCCCAAGCCTCACACTATAAATAATGCCCAGGAGGCTGACACTCTTGCCAGCATTTTATCATATCAGCTGGGCTGAAGCCACAGCTGAAGGACAAATTGGTGGCTCTGCCTCCGCTATGAGTGCAGTCCTTCAGCTGTGAGGTCAACAGCAAAACCTGATGTTTGCCACCAGTAACATTTTATTTTCTTTCAGGAGTCTGAAAATTGCTATTGACCTACAAAACGAGATTATAAAGGTCCACTGACCTGTTAGTTGTTCACCAACTTGTGTCTCTTGTTTAGTCTACGTTGGCTTTATCGTCTGTGTTTGTCTGTCTAGTTTTCCCTTTTGTGTGTTTCTCAACAGATGATTTACCAACACACACTCACCGTGCTGACAGAGGCTGAAAGAAAAAGCAATGGACAGAGAAATGCTGAGTCAAGCCCACCTGAGACTCCCTTTGCCTCAATAAAGGTACAAAGCACGTGGCCTCATCAATAATTGAAAGTTCTCCTTAAAGCTCTGAAAGTCCCAGATGCATGTGTGTTTATGTTGTGTGCTTTTTTTCTTGGACTTGTGGGTATGAGGTGCTCTCTTTTTCATTGTTCATGTGTGTATACAGTTGTGGTCAGAGGTTTACAGACACTTATCATTGGCATAAAAGTCATGGTAATTTGGGGCTTTTAGTGATTTCTTGGAACTGTTCTTTTTCCACTGTGCACAAGTTTGATGTTATTTTGGATTTCTCTAATCCACACAGTATCAAAAGTATACATACATCCCAACCGATATTTGATTAATTTGGTAACCTTTACAGAATTAGTAGAGTTTGTTTAAATTGATGGTTTCCTGACATGGACCCAGCCGTTAAGTGTAAGCCACAAATTTTGGTTTGTTGTGGTCGGGGTTTTGGGAAGGCCATTCCACAAGCTCAATGTTAGTCTGATTTACTCATTCCAAAACCAGATTTGATGTATGTTTGGGATTACTGTCCTGTTGTAGCATCCAGTTATGTCCAAGTTTCCACCTTCTAGCTGTTGATTTGAAATGAAGGTAAGAATTTGAAGGCGGATCTCCTCCTTCATTATTCCATCCATTTGAAAACATCACCTTTTCACGTCATGTGATTATGCCTTGTTTTGTCTCATCCATGTCAGCAGCTGCAAATTTCAGTCAAGACTGAAAGTGTGTATTTTGGAGCAGGGTGAATCGGCCCAGTGCTGCAAACCAAGAATCAACACCTCCAAGTCTGAGGCCATGGTCCTCAGAAAAGGGTGGAGTCCCCACTCTGAGTCAGGGACTGGTTACTGCCCCAAGTGGAAGAGTTTAAGTATCTCAGAGTCTTGTTCACAAGTGAAGGAAGAGGAAAGCGGGAATTCGACAGACAGATTGGTGCTATGGACGCTAGGACGCTGCACCGGTCTGTTGTGGTGAAGAGAGAGCTGAGCGTAAAAGCGAAGCCAGTTGATCTATATCTCCACCCTCACCTATGGTCGTGTACTTTGGGTGGTGACCGAAAGAACGAGATCGCAGATACAAGCGGCAGAAATGACCTTTCTCCAAAGGGTGGCTGGCCTCTCTTTTAGTGATAGTTCAGCCATCCAAGAGGGACTCATAGTAGAGCCGTCTTCTCCTCCACATTGAAAGGAGCCTTTTGAGGTGGTTCAGGCATCTGACAAGGATGCCTCCTGGGTGTTCTGGGCATGTCCTCACTGGGAGGAGGCCCTGAGGCAGACCCAGGAGAGATTATAACTCTTGGCTGGCCTGGCGGAGGCTTGGTGTTCCCCAGACAAGCTGGAGGACGTGGCTAGGGAGAGGGAGGTCTGGGCTTCTCCGCTTAGGCTGCTACGGCATTATCCTGGCCCCAGGTAAGCGGAAGAAGATCGATGGATGGTTTCTTTCTTGGTCGGCGCCCAAACTCACTTTACTGTGGACAATGACACTGGTGTTCCAGCAGTTTCCAGTTCGTGACAGGCTTTGTGTTCTTGAGTTGCTCCTGAGTATCCTAATAAATTTCCTCTCATCTGAGGGTGACAGTCTGTGTTTTCTTCCAGACCTTAGCAAAATGGGGAGACATCTCAATAACTGGAATCCCTGGAATCTGAAGTTGTTTAGATATGGCTCAGAGACCTTCCCAACTTGAGTAAATCTACAACTTTCCTCAGATCTTCACCGAGTTCCTTGGAATTTCTCATTGATCTGAGTATTGGTCAGTCCAATGAGCGCTGTCAAACAATTCCTTTTCATTCTGGCAAAGAGAAACAATCATGATCACTAATGAAAAGTTAACAAGTCATGTCGAGTTAAAAGATGTCACATAACCTTCAGTACCACTTATTAAAAGGTTTAAGCAAGCGTATATATATTCGAACCTGTATGTATAGTAAAACAGTCACACTTCCGGGACTAAAGGCAAGTCACACATCAGTCATTTCCTTTTACAGTAAAAATTCAGCTTAATGTTACTGTCATGCTAGTGTTTGTAGTTAGAGCTGGGTAAGGTTACTTTAAGTACATGTCAGTGCAATGTCCTTCAGTGTGATGGAAAGGCAGCTGTGAGCAAGTCTGAGCTTCCAGTTGGGAGGAGGATGCACAAGAAGAGATAATTTGGCTCATAGTATTTTCAGATCACTCGGAGGTGGAGCTTCAAGAGTCTCTTATCAGTCGACACAGCTGTACCTCCGAGGACACTGTGATGTACTGTGATGTGTGTCAGACGGCAGATGTAGCGAAAAGCGTGTGCGAATAATGTGAAACCTACCAGCTGAAGGTTTCCAGACAGGACTACATGTTGCTCCCTCCAGCAACTCTGTAATCCCCCCAAATCTTAGTTTACTCAACTGCGAACTGAGAATTAAGGAATTTCTGGCACACGCTCCTAAAGGCTGTCCTTACGCCACAAGCATGCAAAGTGCCAGCCATTTCACTTTGCATTGCTTTGAACTATCAAAGTCTATCACTTGTAGACATGAATTAGGTGTTTTGAAACACCCAGGAGACTTTTCACGTTATTTAATGGTTTGATTGAAAGAAACCTTTTTGTTTAATTATATTTTCTGTCCTTGATTTCACAAAACCAGAAAAATAACTGTGACCATAATTCCATGTGAATATGCAATGTCCAAATTCCAATGCAAATTACTGTATTTCACCAAATATAGAGTGGCGAATGCAAAACGACAGGGGCTTTTCTTGCTGCACGACTTAGGGACCTACACGTAAAAATGGGGAATTCATCCAGAGAGGGAAATCTCAAAGGATGATGAGATGCTGTCTTTCAACAAAAATTAAAAGGGTACATTTAAGGTCAGGGTTAGGCCAGCATACATGGTTCATCTCAAATTTCAATTCAATTTTGAGTTATATAGCTGTCTTTTTATTTTACCTCATGGCCTGATGTATGAAATTACATGTGAAAAAGTAACCAATACATAGAAGCAACATGCACGTGCACTCACATTTTATTCATACTCTGCTTCATGTTAAGTGGGGTTTAAAAGCGTTTTTCTGCCTTAAATTTACACCATATGTCATAAATGGAAACTTGTCTGAAGTCTTAGGGTTTGATTTGGCTTCTCAGATGAATCTATATAAAAAAAATATAACGTAGCCTATGCAAGTGGCTGATATCATTACCAGCATTCATGCTTTTGCATTGTATATTATGAATAAATTACCTTGTGGTGATTTCCCAGAGTTTTATATGCGGTGGCAGCCATGATAGAAAAGAGCGAGGCCCCTCCTTGGGTTTGTTTGTTTTTTTCAGAGGCAAACATATTTGTCCTATCTTTGTCCATTCCTTCACATCCTTTCAAATAGTTTTGGCAATCTCCCTCCAGCTGTTTGCTGACATCTTTGAGTCCTTTTAGTAAAGCTACGATTTTGATTCCTTATATTTTGCTAGCGATTGTTATTTTCTCTGAAGAGTATGAAGAAGAACAAGCTACTTGTTACCTCTAACTCTATTCAAAACGGGGTTTTTTTTTGTTTAACACCATATCTCCTTCCTAATGCAATCTTACTGGAGATTTGTGCTACATCATAACTGCAAACCCTTCTGAAACATTATGGCATAGCCTTAAATGTATTCATGTCGCATCCACACAGCCTGCAATTACTGTGAATGGTCAGTTCGTTACTGTCAATTCCTCTTTGCAGCTACTTTAAGAAGGTATGGTTCTTAATAATAAAAACCATGCCTTCAGCCGTAGCATGTCAGCAAATGCCTGTAATGTTTCTGAAACTATTAAAATGGACATCAGGGAATTGTACAAAGAAGCGTGAAAACCTAAAGCATAAATATATTTGCCTCTGAAAAAACTACAACCACAACAGCATTAGTATATGTGCAACACTGTTAGCCACGTTGCTGGAGGAGGTGCACATTAGGTGATTTACATTTACCAACGTGAAACAAAGACTTTGCTTCTCACCACATTTTTGATGAAGCCCACTCGGCCGCATATGATGTAGACATCGCTGACAGCATAACAGAGTCAGGACCAGTTTGCCAGTGAACTATTTTTATGACACATTTTTAAATTCCACATTGGCTAGCTGATAAAAAAGTCAAGGTCTAGGTAGACATAAAATATCTTCTTCCTTTTTTATTGACGTGGTTTGGGTATTTTTTTTTTTTCATTAAATAAAGCTGTCCCTTTGTTTCATGATAGAATTTATCTGTATATCAGTTTAAGCTTTTGATATGCCCCTATTTGTAAAATCGCCTGTTTAAAGCACTGATTGTGTAAATTCACAAATACATGTTGTGGTTGTTGCAACCCTGCTGAGAAAATTCAGTGTGATGGGTATTATCAGGTTCGTTTGGCATGCTTTTCTAATATCGAGAATCAGTGGGAGTTGCGAGCTTTGGAAGGAATAAGTGATTCCTCCTCGTCGAAGATTTATATTCTGACAGCCAGATTGTTCTATCCTAATTACTCCTCCAGATGTTTCTGTCCCTGCCGCAGTCCCCTTACACCTTGTAGCTCTGCCAGCCAAAAACTAACCGGGGTTAAGTCCCTAAGACGTAACGTGCTGAAGCCTCATTCCCGTTCAACTCAGGTGTCTCTCAAACTTGGTACAAGAACATTTTGAACTAGGAGCCATAGCTGAAATAAAAGACGTTATTAGCTTTCTGGTTTAGTCCATTATAAGGGTCAACCCTGTATGTATTTAGCTAGCTGGACGATACAAGGGCAAAGTTATATAACATGATATGCCCTAAGATTTTTTTTAATGTGCTATTAAAATGCTGATCTCAGAAGACTGAGTAGTTTTCTAAATGATCTTAGGGAAGGCTACTGTAAAATGAAGGTCACAGATCCACAGAAGGTCACAGGAGTTTACAGGATCTAATTAATTCTTTTTGATACGGCTGGTTGATGTTTGTTTTATGAGCTGTGTTAGCATTATTATCAATGAGAAAATCTTGATGACCTTTAGAGTGAGCAAAAGTACAAGACAGGGCCCTTTAGTAAAGCTATTGAAAGCTTCCCCTCAGCTCCAAACCCTTCAGCTTACCCCCAGGATGTGTTGTGTTTATTGACACAATCTAACCCACTGGTAGTTAAAACACACATGATCGCACTACTCATCAGTCTATGGGGTCATGGAGGCACACAGCAACGTGACTTCTGGGTGGGGTGCAACGGGTTGTCTCTGCATGCATGCACACAAAGCATTTTGTGTGCACTGATGCATATCTGTATCATGCATTCAACAAACACGCTCATTAACATGCAGCATGCACTCTGTGTAAACATACATTAATCATCGCATGTTTTCCTCACACAAAATTCCACAGCGAACCAGCAGATTCATTAATCAGGTTTAATTCTGCTCTCTGAAGGGCATTTTAAAGCAGATCAAACAGATAAATGGAGAGTAAATGTCAAAGTCTCTTTCTTCATCTTTAGAGCAATAAAATCTATTTGCACAGTTCCATTCAAAAACAATTAAGTGCTTTACACACACAAACAGTAAAAGTAAATACACTCAAACACCACCGGTAGGTTTCACTTTTCTCTTTTATTCATGTCATTTATTCATTAAATGGTCATAGAAGCAAAATAAGAGTCATGTACAAATAAATGAACACAAAATGAATCTTTTGTGTGCAAAAATTATAACAAAGATTCCTGCCCAGAATTAGACCTCAGACATCACTGGGTTATCTCCAGTTAATGACTGAAGATTGTACACACTTCATGTTTCTCTGGTGACCTGTTAAGGTTTTTACAGGATTTCCAAGAATGATGGGAAATATCTTATTGCTAATTTACAAGTGTATGGTCATCCGTTTGCAATAGAAATGTTGAGTATTTCAGTGTGTATGCTGTGAAGTTAAATTTGATATATTTGTAACAGCTGTCTGATTCCTTCTTCTGCAGATTGTGGACCCTGCAGCTCCATCGCTGCAGCAAAAACATTCCAATAACATTTTGAAAAGAGTCCAGCATCATCCTGAGAGCTGATCCTGTAAGCTGTTGCAAACTTAAATGAGACAGGAAATGCCCATGTTTTCCTCCTCTTATCAAATTCAGGGTCGCGGGTGCGCTGGAGCCAATCCCAGCTACCATAGGGCGTGAGGGTACACCCAGGTCGCCACCTTGTTGCAGGGCTAAAACAGAGAAACAGACAACCAGTTACACTCACATTCACACCTGTGGGCAATTTAAAATTACCAATTAACTTAATGTTACAGAATGCTTATTAATTATGTGACTATGTGACAGAAGTAATAGGATAAATTCTGAAATTTCCGGAGCTATACTCTCACTCAAATTTAGTCAGATGCAAAACTGATCGGACAGCGCTTCACAGTGTAAATGGATAAAGATCTGAAACATACTGCAAAAAGCAACCCAAGAGTTTCCCAAAGCAAAGAAATGGAAAATTCTTCAAAACCAAAGTCAGTCCCTCGATCTCATTTCATTAAAGCGTGCTTCCAGTTACTGAAGACAAAACCTGAAGGTACAGAGGCCCACAAACAAGCAGTAACTGAAGGTGGCTAGCAGAGCATCTCACAGAAAGAAATGCAGCCTTTGATGATGTCCATGGGCTCTAGACCTCAGGCAATCATTGACTGATCCTTTTATTTTAAGTTTTGTTAGCTTGTCTATTTAATTGTGAGCTTCTAAAAAAATACCTTGAATTAAAGCTGAAACTAATTGTTTGATTTACAATCCTTTGTTGTGGTGTGCAGCAAAACAAATTCATCGAACTGTATATAGATTCATTTATACCATTCAAACATTACAGGCCTGCCATCAAACACCCTTAATCGTGATGCCTGTCCAATGAAATTTAGATCAAATGTATAGGAATTGTGCATTGAAAGATGAGTGGTCTATCTTAGTAATCTTGCTTAGCATGCTAATGCTATTTCATTCCACGTTATTCCATTCTCTATGTGTGCTTATTTTAACCCGGTCTCTCTGTAGCTCTCGTTCTCTTTGCCAGCAGTAGTGGACAGATGGTTAGATGAAACCCCATCAAACATTTACAACCTCACTGACACAGCCTCCTCACGGACGCTCACTCCGTGACATCACAGAGGTCCACCCATTCCACCCCCACATGTGCATACAGATACAGTACCTAACCTTGTTGCAAGCTTAGAATTGTTTTATTTTGCTGAACTGTGAGTTTAAATGCATTTTGCAGTAGTGTGAATCGTAGAGAAACTCTCCCCTTCAACACTGACAGAAACGATCCTATATGCTCCACTAGACTTCAGGTTCATGCCAGGTTTCTTCTATATTGTTAAGATTTTGGTCAAGGACTTCCATCAGGACATATTGAATCTATCAGACTTGTTTTACTGCAGCCTCTAGTCCCTGGGGTCCTGTATCTCAAATAAGCGGAGAAGGACGTTAGAGGAAGGGAGGACAAGGATGATGAGTCAAGAGAGAGAGAGAGAAAAAAGTGAGAGGAGGAGGAGGAGGATGACAGTGTTGAGGAGGATGGGAAAAGAGAAACGTGTATGATAAGCAGCCAGGCAAGGAAAAGAAGGAGGAGGAGAGGTGGAGGTGGCAGAGGAGGAGGCACGGGAACTAATATGGACAGCTGCACTGCTGTCATGTTGCAGTGTCCTTCAAGCTTTCAGTAAAACAACAAGCAGAGTTTCGCACCCACTGAATGATGACGACAATGTGCAGAAAAAGATGCTTTTCTGCAGAAAAACTCAGAAGACCCTGGGCGTCACTTCGTCACTGAATTCTGCTTTTACCTTCTGACCTAAATGCAGGTTTTATTTACATTGCTATGCACCAATTTTGCTGCTCGGAAACAATATTTTTTCTATGAGAAACACACATAGACGCCCACGTAAACACGCAGAAACATCATCAGCGCTGACACGCAGACAAATACGTGCAGTTAAAAAGATCTTAATAACCATCGGTCTGTTTCTCTCCAACAATCCCACTGAGATTTGGTTGCCAAGTCAACCACGGCCACGTCGATGACAACCAGGCAGTAGTCAGCTTGTCTTCACCTCTATTGTGAATTCAACTGAGTCAAGCTCACCGCTTGTATTGTGACTTAGTGTTTTGCTCACTTTTCTCAGAACAACAAAAAAAAAAGAGCAGCTTGCCGTGGTTTAAGTTTACGGTTTTGTTTGCTGGATTAAATTGTACGTTTGTCTATATTATGCCTTTTTGCAAAAATGAGTCACAGCTGTGTCTTTTCCCAGGCCATGACTTTGCTTGATGAGATCAAGTATCTTTCAAGAAGCAGGGTAAAGACAAGTGGTCAGTCTAGCCAAGCCAGCAGGATTTAAAATTGCTAGCTTTACCAACGGGCATAGCAAGTTTACTTGTGAAGCACATTTGAAAAACCACAAAGACCATTTGAAGTGCTTTACATAATGAAAAACTTCAACGGCAGTAAATAAACTCAGAATTTCTGCGTTTCATTTGCAGTCTGGATAGTCATCAGACACCCAATGAAAATAGAAGCCACTCAGAGGCTGGCAGCAGTGCTTTAAACTGTTTTTTGACACACTTCACTTTTCTTAACCTTTGTTGGGACTCTACAGTCACAGTTTGTCAGTTGAGGAACTGGAACTTGAAGGAGCCTTCAGCTGTCTTGCAAAAATACTTTTTTCCTTCTTTCTTGTAGAAAGTTGACAGGTCATCCTGAGCTGCAAACAACATCCATTATAACTCTTTTATAATGACTTTTAACTCTGAACTGAAAAACTTTCTCTAGGTTAAAATAAGAATAACAACATCTTGAGTCAAAGTTTATCTGAAATACAGGTGCAGGTTTGAGCAAACAAACCATGAGGTTGCACCAGATGGCCTGAATAGCCACCTTACTGGTTATTGGAACACCACTTCTTAGACCTGTATAGCACTGGTGTACGATAATAGATGGACATAAAACCATGGTAATGATGACGTATGTTTCAGTGTAGAAATGCTGAACATTTCACAGGATTTTGATGAAATGTGCCTCAGTGGAGAAAAACTGCCTCTGAGGTCAGTACTGCTGGAGCAATGCCTAATGGAGCTTAAAGTCAGACTGCAACAGAGCGAGAGAAACCTCGGGGAAAGGGTGTTACTTGTGCCACAATATATTTTGGTACAAAAAGCTGCAATCCAGATGAGATATGTTGTGTTTCCAAACTGCAGGAAGACTTTAAATAGCCTTACCATCAGGAACTTTGCACGTCAGAAAGCTGCCTATAGCATGCTCATACCGTATTAACTACATGTTGCTTCTTTTGAACGAAAAAAAAAAGTAAAAATAGTTTTAATTCGGGTACAGGTGTCATCAGACGTTTGCATCCACTCTTCATGGTATCTTTGGGCTTTTAATAATCGCTTTAAACTGTTCTTTGAGGAATGTTTTCATGAGTAAATGTGAGGCTTTGAAACCTACAGTAAGAACACTGTAATAGCTGTCAAGCATGGTGACAGTAGCATCATGCTCTAGGGCAGGGGTGTCGAACTCCAGGCTTCGAGGGCCGGTGTCCTGCAGGTTTTAGTTAACACCCTGGGTCAACACACCTGAATCAAATGATTAGTTCATTACCAGGCTTCTGGAGAACTTCAAGACATGTTGAGGAGGTAATTTATCCATTTAAATCAGCTGTTTTGGATCAAGGACACATCTAAAACCAGCAGGATACCAGCCCTCGAGGCCTGGAGTTTGATACCTGTGCTCTAGGGCTACTTGTGATATTTGTACATTGCACAAATGGGATGAAATAATGAATAAGGACGACTACCACCTTCTTCAAGGTCATCTCAAATTAACAGTTAGATAGTTGAAGGTTGGACACAGTTAGGTGTTCCAAAAGGATAATAATCACAAAAACACACATACAAACTTTTTTCTGAATGAATTAAGCATTAAACTTCAGAAATGGCTTTCCCAAAGCCCCGATCTCAAACCTATTGACAGTTTGAGGTTTATGTTTAAAAGCCGGGTCAAAGAAATCCTAAAAAAAACAAAACCAAAATTACCAAGATATTCATGTCCCTGATGAGTGTATGCAAACCTCTGTCCACACCTGTAAATCTGTTTCCACAAGCCCCACTGATAAGGGTGGTAAAATTTCACAAATTTACAATGTGAAGCTTTAAACTAAAAAAAGAAATACTGCATTGAAGCCTTTAATGGTTCAAACACTGGTACTTTACTTACTAGCTGCTTGAATTCCAAGCAGTGATATAACATGACTGAATGGTTTAATGTTATAAATGCTTTTGAGTAGAACAAAGAGGCTTTTATAGCATATTGTTACACCTCCACCTATAATAATCCATATGAGTCGCCATGCAATTTTTTTGCAGACAGGTAATTTACTCCTAATGACACCGGGCACACAGGTTACCAAAACAAAAGTGGCACAGACTAACAGAGGTCACAGTAACACGGTGACATTGTTTGCAGAGAGGCAGAAGTTTCTAACGCTTGCAGATGAAAAGGCCATCTTTCATATGAGATGATTCAGAAAGATGGTTTCCAAAATATTTCTTTCTGTTACGCCTCCACCCATACACGCACATTTCAACACACATACACGCCTTAGCCTTGAGAAACTCAAACCCAGAGCCGGTGAAGAGACTAAATGCTCTCTCCAGTGTTGACAGTGCTTGACTCATTCTGCAGTGTCCCTGCAGTCATTGAGATGCATAGCGAGGTCTAAACACAGCTCTGCCAAGTTGTGGGCACCCATTTAACCATCGCAACGAACACGCGCGCACACACGCACATGCAGGCACAGAATCAGAGCGAGGAAGAAACACAGTGACCAGGATCATATTAAAAGGATATTCATTCGGAGCTCTTACTTCTGTGGTGTAAATGCAGAAAATATATGTAATTGTCAAGTTGATGTTTTTTTATAAGCCAAAAAATTTTTTATTTCTCATCACAACGGCAGAGGTGTTTTAGTGCAGCAATTTAGTTTTCATTTACAATCCAACATCAACACTGGTCATAAAACCTGCAAGAGTATGGCCATGCTAGGTATGCTTTAGGCAAGCCATTATTTCAGAGCTAAATACTAGCTGAAGTGTTCTAGCGTGCTCACAGTAAAAACAGACCACTGTGTTAGCTAAACATTTAGCATGCTAACATCGTTCTAGCACAAAATATAGCTGAGGCTTTCAGATATTTGTATGGGTATCCTGGAAAAGTTCTTTCCAGCAGAGCCCAGAGGAAGATTTGGGGAGAAAGTAAAATCCTTCAGACTCATATATCTGGACCACATTTTAAGGTACTCTATCAGGTAGGTATTTTATAGTACGGTGGGCCAGTGGACAGAGCACACCTGTTATATTTGGATCAAAACAGTTTCCTCTATTTATTTGCAGACAGGGCGCATTAAAAGCACCATCATTTTTGGGTCGATAAAAATATAAAATGTAGCTTTTAGTTTGCATTTGTATCTTCTACACCTCTCTGCCACAGCAAAGAAATAAATAAAATAAATCGTAGCACTACAAAGGAAAATCCGAAGCTCTTTTACCCACCTGCTCCTTTGAAAAGATGAATAACGCCACTTTTTTAAGAAGCTCAACAATTTCTCAAAATTTCTATTAGGTGTGACAAAAATATAAAGAAACAGGTTGGTCTAAAGGTTATTTGGGCTCAAGCTAAAGCACAAGTTTCCTAAGCATCAGTGTGAGTCTGGTATCCAGGCTGGTGTTACAATCAGCTTCTATAATAGTGATTTTGTGGAATGAGCTTTTCTCTCTTGAGCCAAATGTTGGCTTATACCCCACTAACCTCAGCTTTTCTTCTTTAAAAATCATTTTACTTTAGAAGAAAGCATCTCAATAATTGTATTTGCAAAAATGCTACAGGCATTCATTTCCTGTAAAGTCAATTAAATTTGCAGCCCAATAAGACATCAAATCTAAGTATTACCACCAGTGTGTTAGCTTTGCATGCTAATATTGTGCTTTAGCTCAAAGGTCCTCAAAGCATGCTTGTAGCTCCCTGCTGCTAGCATGACTTTACACTCTAGTCTTGTTTAATTGTGACTCTTGAATCATCTAACATTGTTTACTGGGCTGCAGCTACTGCTGCTCTATAACAAATAGCAGTAAATGTGTCACACTATACTGAACTTAGCTTAAAATTCACCATCAGTCTTTTTATTGTCATTAACAATATGCTTCTATTAATGGAACGGACAGATGTGCAGATAGCTATCTGTTATCACACCTCTGCTGTTGGTTAACTAAGTGACTATGTAGTGAAAAGACCACATGAAACTAGAAATAGCAAGAATGTTTTTTTGCATACACATTCAGAAGCAGGTGTGTGTGAGCTGTAAGAAGCAAGAAGTGAAATAAAGGTTAAAAGGCAGTGGTTTATCTGTATGCATGTAGGGAGAAAGGTTAGCAACATGAGAGGTCGCAGAGTCTGCAAACTGAGCTGATGATTTCTAAACTGATAACCTGGCAGAAACATGTTTTACAGTGAGCTGCATGTCAGTAGTCTAAACAAAAAGCAACAGTCGCATTTGTGTGATAATACAGATTATGTATTTGTTAATCAGCTGATTCGCCACTAGCTCTAAAGCAATGGAGTAAAACCAAACTCACTACTTTAAATTCATGATCCTCAGAGAATGAACTGCAGCAACTAGTACAAGCCAATGCAACAGTTCAACATTTTGGCATCTTCTTGCTGTTGGCTGTGAAATTAAGATGATACAATGCATTTAAAAGGTGTTTTAGGGTGCATAGATAGTAAAAAAAAATGCTTAACCTTAACTGGTGTCCAGTTGGTTGCTAGGTAATATGATGATGGTACAATATTTCATGCATAATTCAACCTTTGTGGATATAAATTAGATGCTACTGTAATGAACTGAGGACTATAGGACAGTGTCAAAAGTTATTTTAAGTGTATAAAAAGGCTACAAACAGATCATTTCAGTCTGTTGTTAGGTGGTTGCCAGGCAAAGTGATAGCTTCATTATATATTGTAGATATTTCATTTTTGTAGGTATCATTTTGAAATTTTAAATAAAATAAAGCTTTTATGAGGTTGTGGGTGTGTGGTTGCTTGCCAATGTGACAACATCATAGTATCAAACACATCTCTTCCTGAAGAAACTCTAGGAGCCCACGTCTGGCCAAATGAACAGATAGACAGAGATGTGTTGTTTTGTAGTGAGATTTCTCTTCTTCCTCTAAGTCACATTTACCCAACAAGAACATGATAGTATCTAGAAAGACTGGCATCAGCTGTATTAAATTTGTTGTAAAGAGTCATTGTTAGGGATGGGTATCGAAAACCGGTTCTTGTTGAGAACCGGTTCCCACTGTTTCAATTCCTTGGAATCGTTTGCCATTTTTGCAAACGATTCCCTTATCGATTCCAGTCGCCCCGAATGACGTCACCACGTTGCGGAGCGTCATTTACCTGGCAGGAAACATGGCGGCTCAAACGCTAAAAAGTTTGGTTATACTTTACGAGAACGGATGACAACAGGGCAACTTGCAATACTTGCAAAGTAGATATTTAATTTAAGGAAACACGCAATGACCTTAAATGAATGTCGTGTTTTTAATTCCGCTCCGGACTCGTGAATCTCAACCCAGCAGCAGCGGTAACGTTTGCATGTCCTCTCCCGTTAATACGGCAGGTAAATAATCAACTAACAGTGCATATTATGTTAGCGCGATCTGCCTTATTACCAAACCTGCCATTACTGTGCATTTATGTGACCATGATGAGAGAGACAGAGTCTGGCTCAGATGCTGGCAGTTCTCGCTGCAGTCTACTGGTAGCGTCTCCTTTCAGGCCAGGATAGACGAATGTCACCGAGCAGTGACTAAGTTTGTGGTAAAAGGCTTGCACCCATTTGCCACAGCAGATGCCCCCGATTTTCGGTAAGTGAATGTGTTTAATTGTAGGCAGGGACATTACTGGATATTCTTGTGTAATTGCTACAGAAGAATATTTATTTTATTATTTTACATTCACAATTTTTTTTCCTGGGGACCCTGTGACACCCCATTGAAGAGCCGTAGGTTGGATCTGTTAAGATCTCACTGTTGGGTTTGTAAGGCCATGCTACTCCTAAATTTCTATCTTGTTCAAAGAGAAGATATAAAACAAAGATCTAAGCTAATTGACCTTAGTGTTCTCCTCTTTAAAAAAAAAAAAATCGATAAGAGAATCGATAAAGAATCGAATCGTTAAACAGAATCGAAAATGGAATCGGAATCGTGAAAATCTTATCAATACCCATCCCTAGTCATTGTTGCTGAGTATTAAAACCTTTTTTCTTGTGACCCTGTTTTTTTGGTGTCTGTGTCAGCCAGCGGCTTCCTGTCAAATAGTTATATCAGTGATATCAAAAGATGGCCAACATCTGACAGGATGGTTTCTGTACCGTTTCGGGTTGGCTCTGACTCAGAAGGTAAAGCAGGTCATCCACTAATTGGAAGGTTGGTGTGGTTCCTATCTGCAAAATATTGAACTCCAAAGTTGCTCCTAATGCATTCATCAGTGTGTGAATGTGTCTGAATTTTAGACAGAAAGCACTTAGATCTAGAGAAAAAAGTGCTTGTGTGAATGAATGAGACATGCTATATAAAGTGCTCAAGTAGAGTAGAAAAGCACTATATGAACCAGTCCCTCTACCATTTTTAAGACTTTCTTCCAACATCTTTTTTAGGCCAAACTGATAGTTTTGCTGTTAAAGGAGAGAAATCTGAATCTGTATTTTATTGTTTTGCCAAACATTTTGCTAGCATTATATGAAGTTCATTAAATTTTATTTTATTTATGTTGCGCCAAATCACAGCAACAGTGGCCTCAAGGTGCTTTATACTGCAAGTTAATAATACAAAAACGAAACCTTGCAACAATGACATGACCCCCTGTGCACTTGGCGACAGTAGGAAGGAAAAACTCCCTTTTAACTGGAAGAACCCTCCAGCCCAGCAGAACCAGGCTCAGGGAGTGGCAATCACCCATTGCACATGCTGTGGAAGACAGCCAGAGATTAATAATAACTAGTGATTGAATGTAGAGTGATGTATGAACACATAGTGAGTGAAAAAAGGTGAATGGTGATCTTGAGCCTGCCCATACACTGGCACTCAAATTTTAAATCGTCATCTGGAAACTGTAGCATATTATGATAATTCATTCTTTATTTATTACATGAGTTGAATCTCTGCCTTTAAGAGGGAATCTTTTTATATATACATAAATGACACTGGTAGTGTCGATAACCCCATTTGGACCCTTATATTTACATTTTTACATTAACAATTCAGTTGAGATTTGCTGCCAGAAAAAGACCAACATTCATCACACACAAGTGTCATGCAGAAGGACACTTGAAGAATCTTGTTATTATTGCACCGGTGTGAAATCTTTTTTTCCCCAGTCCTCTCCTCAGCCATGCTCAGAGCAGAATGGATCTTTTCTTTTTCCACAGAAAAAATAATAATCACATGATCATGCTCTTCTAATTGGGGTCAAGGAGAAATAATCATTTAAGAAGAAAGATCTCCCTTCTTCTCCTTATATCGCCTTGCCCCTTCATTTTATCATCTTCTGGGGACGGTGTCACAGCACACACACAAAAACGCGACCTTGCCGTTCCACTCCAATTTATAACAATTGCTGTGTGTGTTCTATGTCTGTATGGGCTGCGTGGGCTTGTGTGGATGTGATTGTGTGCATTATACATGTGTGGTCATCTTAAGAGGCCACAAAGGAAGCTTCTTTTTGTTCTCCAACAAAAGCACCTGACAGAAATGTCTCAGATATCCTAACAACTCTAGACTCTACACACACACATGCATGCAGAACAAACACACACACCCGAAGGCAGAAACAAAGGATAGAAGAGCATGCAGACAGCAGAAGCGTGACTGTGCACATGCAACGTCATTTTCTAGGAAGCTCTTTAATTCCTGTAAGAGAGAAACTGCATTGTCATTTCTAACAGAGAAGCCATTTAGTTTCTGACACAGAACTGCAGCATCAACGTTAGCACTGACTAACAGGCACAAGCAAGGTTTCAGAACATCTGACTTTACAAAAAAGTCTTACATTTAAACTACAGTGCAGCAGTTTGGTGATGTCAGGCACTCTTCACATTTTTAAATAAATATTTACCACTACAGCTCCTGTCCTTCCCTGACTATGGTTATTTAAACTCACACTGCTGATTAACACACCCCACTAAGATTGTGGGGTTTTTCTCAGATGAACGTTGAAACGATTGCTTTTATCCTATTCCTCCTCTTCTCCCTGGAATATAATGCTTGTGGAGTGTGCACTGTATATGCTCTATACACTGTGTTAGCAAACTTAAAGGCTGTATATAAAAGATGGACAATTAATTTGCTAATTGCCTAATTGATTATATTTTACGTGTTTTTGATGTGGGTGGGGCAGAACAGGTTGTATTTGCAGTGTGATCTTCTGAGGATATAAATGAAAAGTTGCTGTTGTGAAATTAAAATGAAACAATGCTTGTATAAGATGGGACATTTTAGCCTGTCGGTATTTGATTGCTAGATAACATGATGACATCATATATCAGCCGATTTAGCGAATTATATCAAGATTTCTTTCACTCTGTTTCTTGTTTTTACTGCAAACGACAGGTAGTATATAAGACAACAGGATTACCATGACAACCTAAAAGTGTGATTGTAAGGGTCTTTTCTGAGATGAATACAGATTCTTCTTACTTAGTGTGAAGTACCATACAAACCACATACTAGTATTTCATTCATCAGAACTGAACCGCAGACTTCATGGCAGACTTGGAGTACAGTTACCTGTACAACAGGCCATATTATTTGGCACATAATTGCCTTAAAAACACAAAACAATAGTTCAGTCACACTAGAATAAAAATTGGATGCTAACATCCTTGTGACTAGCAAATATCAGTAGTTGCTCTGCAAGTAGGATTTACCAGCTGGTCACCAACTATTTTCAATCCTAGCAACCTGTCTCCAAGCAACTGGGGTCTGACTTGGACTGACTGCAATCAACCTCAGACTGTTTGCAAATAATTGCTGTGTAATTCATGAATGCAGAGTTTGCTAAAATGTTAAAACTTAGTAACACATAAGTGTGACATATGTGTGTTACATATGTGTGACACATTTCATTACAATAGGGGACTCAGACTTGACTCGACTGGTCGCCAACTGGTTGTATTCTAGTTATATTCCTATTCAAAAACAAGGTTTTCTGTTTAATGTGAACTCTTGTGTTTGTGGACAGCCACAAATGTATCATCCTCAATCAGTTCATCGCAGTTAGTTGTTGTATTATTAGAAACAGGTTGCATTTAATTGATTTTATTCAATGGTCACCATCTTGATGCACCAAAGTCACTTCGGAGATGGCAACTGACTGCAACTGGTCCCTGAAGTAACCATTAAAGGCACTGTGCTGCATTTGGGTCACAATAATTTTGATTGTGTCGTAGTCTCCAGCCACTGTTTTCCCCGAGTATGTCTGTTGCACAAATCTGTTGGGACTGACTCACTTTTGGAGCAAGTCTCAAGCGGTCATTCAGAGATTTTTTTTTTCTCACATTGGGTTTGCTTTCGCTTTGTCCAGTGAAGAATTGTTTGATTGTTCAGTTGACGCAGGGATAGTGTAACTGTTTATCAGCATTAGCGTCATTTGCACAGATGGTGGCACATTTTCAGTGAGTGAGGTTTGATGCTTTGCTCATTAGCACCTTGTCAGTAAGGAGACAGCAGTTATTCTGACGCCTCACTCTGATTTTACAAACAGATCGACTAGAATTTCATCTTTAACCTTTACAATCAGAAACGTACTTCATACCTCTTCCACACATTTGCACCTCATCTCCACCTTGTTTCTTTTTAACATTTTTTTTTTTTGCCTCCTCTTGTTGTTTCTTTCACCTCCTGCTGTCTCCAACTCGCCTCGCCCCATTTTGCTTTTGTGTTTCTCCTCCTGCTCGTCACCATCATCACCACTATTTTCCCAGCCTTCATCTTTCAATCTTTTGTGGTGGTCTGGAAAACACAATACTCCGCTTTCGCACCAACAGACTCGTCATAGCAACAGAAGTGACTGTGACAGGCTGTATATCAAGGAGAGGACAAGAAGAGGCAAAATAGAGGGATGAGAAGGCAGTCGGGAAAGGAGGCAGAGGGGTGGAAGGAAGAGATGCTGAAATTTGCCTGCCTGATGAAAGATACTGTGGGGAAAACAGCAAGCTTTGCTATCCGAAAAGATAAGTAGGTCAGTCCTAATCTGGGGTTGAGTTTAGCATATAAATAAATAATGCAGTCAGCTTCACAGCAAAAGCACCATCTAGGTAGAAAACCTCATAAATATAGAAGCCAACTGCACTGCACTGTGTGACCTACGCTGCATCCAGCTGCCGTCCACTAATCTTCACGTCTCTGATCACAGCATCAGTTTTGTTTTCTAAAGTGCAACGATGATGATGTACAGCATCATAGTGGCGAACAGACGTGTGGTGACAGAGGCAGATGTTGTGTATAGCCCGAAAGAAGCTAACTGTAACAGAGCCAAGATACAGCAGATAGCGAAGAGGTAATCAGTACCAAATGTTGTCACTGCATGCATGTGTGCAGCCCGAGAGAGAGAAGAGAAAGCCTGGACTTTGTTGAGGAGATGGCACTGTTGGAGATATGAGGTGCATTAGACAGATGGGACATGTGATAGGTCACATCTGGTAATGGGTGGAGAGGACAGGGGAGGAGATGCTGGAAACGATAAGACAACAGCACAAAGTGAAGGTAGTAAAAAGGCAATGCACACTCACTGGCCACTTCTAATACGATCCAATATAACAGCTCTGCCATAAACACTACTTTTTCCAAGCATCTATTGTTTTTGTTTGACTGCTAAAGGTTATAAATCTACCTACCGGGGCCATATTGGTTGAAGGTCACTATATTTAAGTGCTCCTAATTACCTGGGACATAGAAATGCCCCTCCTAGATTGGCATTTCTCAGTAATAAAGGTTACTGTTTTAATCATAGCCTGTATAGAAACCCGCTGGTTTTGGACTCTTCATTTTGAAGCTTCAACATTAACATTTTGGCTGCTACCGTGTTAGCTTTTTAGAGCTCCAAAAATCCACAAACACTACAAACATAACTGAGAGGTCCAGTTCACTGACTTCAGTTAGCTGAGGTGAAGCAGCGCAGATGCCTGTGTTAGCAGTCAAATCAGCCATCCATCTGGATGTGTTAAAAAAAATGCCCATCTTACAGTCTTTATAGAGTGGTATATAATAGTATATTTAGGTACATCGGTCGACTTGCCTTCTTCATTTGTCGTTATCACGCTCACCACATTAGTAGAAACAATGTTTTAACTTGTTGATGGTTTAATTAAGAAGCTAGAGTTTGTCATGAATGCTAAACATGAAACAAGTAGCCTAGCTTTGTTCAGAGTTTGATGCCATTCCCAACTCAAATGCATTAATACAGACTCCAAAGCAACTTTAAATATGGATACATTTTTAGCACTTATGTTTATAATGTTCCCCCCCCCCCCCCCCTATTAATACAGTTAATGTCACAGTTCTTTCATGAACATCTAAGGTAATCTTTCTGACCCTGAGCCATACACAGCTTTGTTCATTAACCTGGTTCTATAACATAAATCTTGCTTTGAGGAACAACACCTACACTTAACCCTGCACTGATATCTGGGACACTGCTGTGCACCCTGGCACACTTCTTTATCACCATCATCCTCTGCTGATTTTAATCTGCTTTCCTTTACACCAGCGGGGTGTTATAAACCCCCACTTTCATTTCCCTGTGAGCTGAAACAACACCTTCCCTGCTGGCATTATTCTTTAGGTTTCTAATTCTTCTTTGCACCAGCTCGGCCATTTTTAATCCATTTCATACCATTTTATGGTCCTTACGGATAACCAAATGTATGATCTAACATCACACGAGATGTTTCCTGTTATACTAGATTGTTTGTAGTTTCCTCTAAATAATTGTATACAGTAAATACATAACTTTAATTTTGATGGGCGTAACTATATAGGCTACACTGAGAACAGGCATGTATTGCACAGTCAGCTGATGACCTGCCCATAATTATAACCAATTTCAGTACAGTCTATGTTATTCTGCAAGAAAGTACAGTCTCTTAGAAACCTGATCCATTAACTAAGAGAGACACAGCACTCAAAGATTAAAGAATTTAAATCTATATGAGAACTATTTAATGGCAAAGACAGTGGCTGTCCTACTACACACCCCAGACAATCAATCATTGGCTCTATCACAGCCAAACCGGGATTAATATGCTAATGGTGCTGTTGCAGTGACGCATGTGCACCTTGTAGGTTCATGTTTCAGCAATGTGGTGGCAGACATATCTATTCTTTAACATAATAAGGATAAACCTAAGTGTAATTGACATTTTTCTTGGGTGATTGTGATTGGCTCTTTCTGTTGTGCCATCAATGAAGCCATAACAGTGTGTGACTTTTGTGCAAGCAAAGTAAAAGTAAGCTGCAGAGAAATAAGCCTCTAAAACCTTTCTTTAGAGTCAAATCAACAAACTCTTTATTATTTTTATTTTAATCAGACACCACGGTAGAGTCTAGGCGTGCACATTTTGTGTCCACATGACTATAAAGGTTATATCTTTTCTCTCTCCTTATTCATTTAGACATGCTAGTCAAAATAACTCATAGTCCATTTGAGCACTCACGATGCTTTCTGCTATGAGCCTCATTCACCCATTCACTTTTTTCTATGCCTTAGTGCTTTTATCTAACATCCACACACAATCTGATGAATCTGATGAATATATAGGGAGGACTCAGGCTTCAGCATCATGCCCAAGGATACTTGGAGTGGAGGAGCCACCCAACTGACTGCAATCTTTACCAACATGGCTTCCAAGTGGAAAAAAATGCTTTTGTAATGACTTTGGAGAGACTTCCTTGTACAGTCCAGCAAAAATAAAATGCTTATTGAACCAGTTCCCCTGCATGGGACCAGCCATAAGCTGTTATAAGAGTCAAGGTGACTGTGCTGGCATTTGTGTTAATAACAGCATGACAGAGGGTGACTTGTCACACAACACTGTGGGCTTATACAATATTTCAGTATGCAATGAATGAGCGCAGTGGAGTCTCATGTGGACAGACCATCACAATGTCCAGTTTTCAGTGATGAAGTTAGTAGTTTAATTGAGTCGGTAGTTGTCATAATGTACTATGTAGAATAGTTATAATAGATGGTAAATTAACATAACTTTTACACCCGGCTTAGGTAATACCAGAGTGCACAAACGAGGCCGCAGCTGAAAGAGTAACAGCTAAAACTGTCATTTAAGCATTAATTTCATTAAATTTATAATCAATGAGATTGTCCAGCTTAATGACGGATCTGTGATATTGATAAATCTGTTAACTTACACAGACTGTATCCGACTTTCCTCCCTGCCTTCAGATACGCTAACCTTTATTAATATAACAGCTTTTTCCCAGTCTTACTGACCTTTTTTAACACTAAACCACTGTACAGCACGTTTACTCTCATACATGCTCACACCACTGCTTTATCTGCAGCAGCTGTGTTACTATCTGTCTGTACTATGTGTTTAACCGCTTTATAAGTTTATCTTCTTTTGTAAAGTGAGCCGCTATGTTACCGGTAATCTCACCCATTTTTGTAATTGCTCAGTTGCTATAAACACAACCCTCTTCGTGTGAACAAGTGGAACCCTGGGTTAACGTGGCACGCTGATGACCAGCTTTAAGTGATTAGGGTAAGTGAATACAGATAACGGATTGTTGAAAGGGGCCAAAACAACTTATATCACTATATAACCCCCTGTAAAAAAAATTAATAAATAAATAAATTCAAGTGTCTTAGCTGCCTCCCCAATTTAAAAAGAAGAAAAGGTTGTTAAAAAGACGACACCTACAGCACCAGGACTGCTTTTTAAAAAAATATATTTCCAATATTTACATTATATACACACTTATTTAACTTTTTCGCAGCCAAGAACACTTGTCCACACAGCTGTACCGAACACAACACACAGGAAGTAGGGAAAGCAAAGGTGGTCTAGCCAGGTTTCAGTTCAAAGTTGATGCTTCCAGTCTCCAGCCAATGGCAACCTGCCACCTAGAGCTTATGTAACTGAAAACACAGAGCAAATTTAACAGCACCACACCCAAGCGGGGGGGATCACATACAACATCCATCCATCTTCATCCGCTTTAGATCACATACAACAGACAATACAAAATTACGATCTGGGTCATAACAGTCACATGGATGTGAGTCTGAGGCTCTTCATTATAATCCACAGAAAACCTGTGGGCCAGTTTTGTTGCACAGTTTGATGTATAAATGGGCACAGAGGGCCGGCCATAATGGGTGATTTGATTCCCGAGGGCGACGAATGACCTCACCATGTGATTGAACACCAGCGCTGGTATCTCTGGTTACTGTCGTCCTAGCAACAACCGCTAATTCTATGTGTCCAGATCTGTGTTGATGATGACAGCCTGGTTTGGACAGTTAATCCCATCTTATCAGCAGAGTCTTTCTTTTTCCCCCCTCTTTCCCATTAAATCTCGCAGACCCTCATCCTCCTTATTTATCTTATCTTCACCTCTATCACTGTTTCTGCTGTTAGGACAGCACACTGGTTCCACCCAGTCTATATAAATACCCCTAAATGTTGCTTTCATTCATTGTGCTTTTGCTAAAATATGTCAGGGGCCCAGTTATAATTGGGCCTCTATGGCAGAGACACCCGCAGCCAGAGGCATTATGTTTTTGGTTTGCCAGTCTGCACAGACACTTGGACTGTGGCATTAACTGTTCAGAGTTTGGTGGCTAAAGGTCAAGGTCCCTATAATCACATCCATCCCATTGTTCTGAATCCAATGTGTCAGGATCCTCTGAAGAGAATTACATTACTTTGCTGGCTTAACTTGGACTGAACACTGAACCAAGTAGAACTTGATGGGCAGAGCTTAAGATCACTGTGACACTAATTTCAAGAAGAAAAATGATAAAATGGTGGCATTTTATAATCAAAAGGTCAGAGATCATGTCTGGACAGTCATGAATTTAAACTGCGACATGACTGGTTGTCAGAGGCGTACAAATGTGGAGCAGTAGCTCCCATTTTTACTACACTGACTGCCTGCTTTTTAAAGTGCTTATGGCTTCCTCTTAGCCGTAATCCATAAGCATTAACCAAAAATGTCTACCTTGTTGTGGCAAGTCTTTAGCGTGCATCCTAGGGGGAGCATGATTATTTTTTTACTTTTTGCACCAATTAATGTAATTTTTTTTTTACAATAGTGACTGATCTACCAACCCAGGGACAAGAGAAACCAAGAACTTGCTACCTGAAGTTGAATAAAAAACTATAGGTGCAGAAAACACACTTTGATGGCTTTGATCGTGTTCTGCTTCTTTCCGTGCTGCACTCCGTCACCTTCGAGCGGGTTTCATAAGACCAGTTCGGCTTGCTGGTAGAGTGCAGTGTGTGGCCTGACCGAGCACAGCTGCTGTTTATGATCTCCTGTTGTTATTCCTACCCCATTAGGACACCACAGAGCAGCTGAGGGAAACAACAAAGGCACAAACACACAGGCACCGACACAAAGGCTGAAACTACATCCACACATCCAGCACGCTGATTGATTCTGAACCTGGTGTCTGCACAGCACCTGTTAAAGTACTTTGATTCTATTTCTCGATGTTACACTCTGGCATTAGTAACTGTGTAATTACACATTTGCGATTAATAATTCCAAGTTTGGTCCGGGATCATGGCACTTTGATGCTCACAGTGGAACAAACGGAAAAGCTATCAGTCCAGCGTGGCAAAAGCAGGTCATTTATTAAGAAAGGGTGCGGCTCTTATTCGAGGTCTATTTGAAAACCAAACATGTTAATTCAATGTCAAATATACAAACTGAAAACAGCAATTATACTGAGGGTTAATAAACTCAATTCATTCTTTAATGACCTCCTTTTTATATGAATCACAACCTGCTAAAATCTGTCTTTGCTGAAAGAGATGCTCTTGGTACAAGGGTAATACAATCCTGGAATAAAGAGTCCTTTAGGAGTAAAGATAATTTGGTGGTTTTATGATCCATGGTGCATAATATAATTTTAAAAACAAGAAAACATTCAAAGGGGGGGGGGAATCAAATATGAATACAACCCAACTATCTGTATCAAATAAAATGTTCATATATAAACAGGATACAAATTGTGTTTTAATTTTACAGCAGGCTATTATTTGTCTTTACTTTCCTTGCTCTCAGTGTTACTTCCAGATGGAGCAGCCAGCTGTTCTTAGTGAAATGCTCTTGCTCAGCACCAGTTAACAGATACCAACGAACACAGTGGAGCAATTAGCAGCTAAAGAGCCAAATATTTCCTGTTAAGAGTCGATGGACAACAAAATGGAAATGCTTAACACAATATATTGGCCACGTTGACACAAAAGCAGCAAATAAATGCAAACATACTTTCACTCCCACTTTGTGTGCAAATAAACCACATTTTGTTAGCAAGTTTGTTTTACCACCATAAAAGCTGATAACATCAGTATTGTGCTGCTTTGTCTCAGTTTAAGAAGAAACAGATCATCTGGTTTAAATAAATAGAAACAAATACTTGTCGATTTATCCAAAATACAGTACTCTGCAAATGTCACGAGGCAAAGTTCCTAATTTGTTTGTTCTTCCAAGGACCCAGGCTTTCTTCTAAGTTTTTTAAGTGATCTTGAGCAATAATTCTCCAGGCTTTCTGAAGGTCTTTCACAGTTTTTCTTTGGCCATTAGCTGATTTTTCACTGTTTTTCAGTCCAGTCCTTGTAGCTGACTATTTTCAGAGGGTTTTTTGCAGGTTAAGCCACTTAACGCTGATCTATAAAAGATTCAAACATCTAATTTAAGGTATGAACCAGTGTTATGCCTACACATAACAGAAAAGTTAGCAAAGAAACCATTTTACATTGTATCTTTAAAAACTTTGTTAAAACACATTGTTCCCCATTTCTTTAGATAAATTCAGTTCAGTTATATTTTATTTTGTTTGTATTGTGCCAGATTACAGCAACTGCCACCCTAAGGTCCTTTATATTGTAAGGTAAAGATCCTACAATAATACAAAGAAAACCCCCAACAATTAGAGTCCTTTTCCATGCCACGTGGCTCAACTCTATTCGGTTTCGGACGTTTTCCATTTCAGTCAAGTACAACCTAACGTGCACACAGTTGATCTAGCAACGTGGCCAAAAGTCCCATGATGTAATTTGTATGCAACACAAACGCCACAACAAAGGAGCACATCAAGGCAATGGCATACCTGCTGCTTGGTGTATGGTTCTTTGTCAGACTCAGGGACAACTGTGTTGTTTTTTTGTCACCATTTCCCCTTGTGCGCAAGCATTTGGTGAAAGTGGGAAGGAAAAACTCCCTTTAAACAGGAGGAAGCTCTGACAGACCTATGCAACCTAAGAATGTATGAAAAATTTCAAAGTTAACACAGTTTGGCAAACATAAAATTGTATTCTTGTATTCTGGACAAGTTGAGGACAAAAGAAGAAGCAGCAGGCCTAAGAAAGTCTTTAAAGCAGATAAACAGTATCTAAGAAGTCGTGTCCCTTAAGAAATAGGAGGTGGGAAAAAATCCAGCAATGATCCGACATGTGACTGAAAGATGCATCTGGCCCTTGAGATGATCCACCTATTGTTCACTGAAGCCTCAACAGAAATGGTCTCAGTGGAAGGCTGGCTCTCAAGAAGCCATTCTTAAAGAAGCCAAACAGTAAGAAATGATGATGGTGTGCCAAATTACACAAGAACTGGACTGAAAATCAGTAGCAACAGATCACACAGAGTGAGGTGTCCAAATTAGAAATATTTCGTTTAAATTGTCAGGTGCTCATAAGAGAGCTACAACAGTGAGTCTCTACAGCCATCTGTAAAAACATGGAGGAGGCTATGTCATGGTTTGGAGCTGCATTTCAGCCATGGTATTGAGGATCTTATCAAAATTCATGGAATTATGAATGCAGAAAAGTAAAATCAGATTTTCAACAGTTTAGTTTTTTAGACTCACACTGCCAGTGCAATAAAAGGATATCTGGAACACTATCAGCCATGGATTGGCCTCCCCACGGCCTGAACCTCAGCTTTATTGAAAGCAGTGTGGGACATCACTTAACTGACAATGAAACAAAAGGCAACCAACATACAAAAAATGTGCTTTGAAATATCCTTGAAGAAGCCTGGAAAACTGTTCATGAAGACTAATTAAAGAAAGATTGCCTGAGAGAGCTTAGACTGCGTTAAAGGCTAAAGGTGGTCTTATTATCAAATACTGACTTTCAGGCTTGTTAGAACTGTACAAACTCTGTTTTTGCCTTACATACTGTATTTCCATGTGGGTTTGCACATGTGTCAACAAATTGCTGTCCCCAATTCCCCACATTTCCCCTGTCCCCAAATAACATATAAAGAAATAAGACATAAATCAAGACTTTCGTAATGTAATCTATAATAGCTTATGTTCCCTTTACTTACTTCCCAACCTGTCACGGCAAATGGTCTGATAGTTACTACTGCACGCTTACAAGTCCTAGCTAGCCACAGTGCGTTTGGTATCATCTGACCTCTTTCTCGCTCTCTCTCTGCTCTTACTATTGACTGTACTGTGACTCAGAGATGTTGTTCACAGCTTCCTTTTCAGACATCTGTGACCTTACCTCCTCTCCTCTCACTTGCCTCCTCCTCCTTTTCTTCTCCTATTCTCTTGGCCTCCAATTGACTTCCCACCTCCCTCATCTCTCTGCAGTCATTCTTCCCACCCCCTCTCATCTCTGGACATGGGAGAAGGAGTCAGACAAGAGCACAGATGCAGTGGCAGGCATAGAAGCAGGATGGAGAGCTGTCTCCTCCCAAAGCATATAAAGAAGTGTGAAGAGCTTGAAACACAGTCTTTTTGAGCAATGACATCATTATGTGATGCTTTATTAAACTCATTTAGGCTTTATCAGGTGGCAGACAGGCCCGATTTAACTGATTGTCTATTTTCAGCTTTTTATAATCTTTTTAAAATACACTCTTTTCTCTTTTTCATTTGAATCCCAGAATTAGACTACCCAATTCCTTACTGCAATCTCTGGCCTCTTTGAGATACAGTACATTGATAAACAAATATTTGAGCCTCTTTCAGGCATAATTGCATATGGTGCAGAATTCATATTAGAATCAATGAGTGCAACCTGCCCAGTCCTAGAAGCAGTGAATCAAACTATTACATTCATACCCGTCAATCTTCGTTAGTATGATGTTTTTTACCATAAAGGATGTTTGTTCTGCATACATCTGAAGTCAGTGTCACACAACAGGAAGCATACACTATGACGCTAACTGCTTCAAGTTACCTGATTTTCTGATAAAAAAATATTTTGGCCTTAAACTATGTATCATACTGAATGCGGTGCTCCTCTAGGTGTCTAAATGGACATTTAAAATCTCCAGAACTAGTAAATGATGGTGAAGTATTATGGAGCTCTTTTGAAATCCCTTACTATACTCTTAGGTATCTGCAGTCTTCTTTTTTTTCTTTTCCTGGGTGCCTTTGAGAGTTCTCGACATCTTAGATCTTGGCACGATGACACCAAAAGCGTTCTCATCCCAGGGTGACGCCATACACAGCAAACAGCAAAAAGAAGACCAGACTCTAGATTTCAGCAGTTGAAATCATCCTGGCTCGCCCAACAAATGTTCATTAGCACCTAATCTGAAACCCCTAATTTAAATTTATGAAGCTGAAGATGTGAGTAATGTAGATTTAACTATTTCAATGTGATGCACTCTTTTTTTATTTTTTCCTTGACAACAGGTTTTGGGATTGTAAATGGCCTTGACCTATCTCACGTACACGGTAGATTGAACACAAGGCAGCGGTTTTACACTTTGGTTGACGGGCATTGATGATTATGGGCAGCAATAGATCTACCAGTTCGAAGATTTTTATTCACTTATGTTTTTACTTTTATTTTTAAGTTTCCTTCATAGTGGATGTTTATAACACTAAATGAGGTCAAACTTAACACACCACCCAAATTTACACTCTTCCTCCTTAGGTACCAAGCATGCTTAAGGTATTTCTATCGCTGTGACGATCCACTGGTGGATAAATATACTGGACATAGATGATTGGGTGTTTGCACTTTTTGTTTTCTGTGGACTCACACAACTGAGTAGTTTGGTCTATTATAGGCATCCAAATTTTAAGTCTGACGTTTAGCCATTTCCAGGTCCAAACTCTTTTTCAGTTCCCAAACTCAAACAAATACTGTAGCATCACTGTGAACTGAAAGTGGCTCAGTTTATTTTATCTTTAATAATAATAATTTAAAAAAACGACCTGTGTGGCCTCTCCCCCAGGTGTTACAATAAAATTTAACATCATTTTCAAAAGTCAGGAGAGTCAGGTCACATGTTAGTTAGGTATTAGCCCCATTAGCTTTACGGATCTCTTAAGGTTTCATAATAAAGATGTATATTTTTTTCAGTAAAGGTTTAATTGAGCGTACCTTTTTTTATTATTATTGTTGTTGTTTTTTTTGGCTCTATGGACTGCATCCCACGCAGAGACTAAAAACCCATCAACTTTCTGTGGCAATACAGACACTCCCCTCTCCTCCTCTTTAATCGGGGTACCGGTGGCACAACAAAGGTTCCTAATGACAATAACTTCCAAAAATGTAGAACCGGGGAGAGATCATTTAGCATATTTTGGTGTCCCATACCTGTTCGCAGATGCAATTTTGTTGTCAGAGAAAATTACACTAAAGCTTTCTTAATCTTCCTGGAGCCCTGATTGTGCAGCACGGTACTGTTCTGACACTAATTTTCATTCCCGATGGCCCCCGCCTGTCACGTTAACTAGTTTTTGGGTTCATACCGTGTATTCTCACCCCAGCAATTAACTTCACTTTTTTTTTACTACAGCAATATTTTTGCTGTCTTTTTCTTTTCTTTACTTTTTTTGCAGATTCCAGAACCACAAAATAAACATAAGGAGGAAATAGGTGTAAATCATTAATAATTATGTATGTTTACTTATATTTAAATTCTATTTTCTTCTACTTTGTACAGTGTGCATTTTTCTCTGTAGTTGCAAAGTTTTTTGCTGTAGGTTATAGGTTACTTTTTACTGCAGCTGTATTCATTTTTCTACTGTAGAAATTTGAATTTCGTAGAGGACTAATCTCTTAGTCTATCTTATCTCATCTTATCTTATAGTATCTTATCTTATCGTAAAGTTCCAAATACAGCAGCATATCCAGGATTTGTGTTTTTCAGGGCTGTACTGAAACTGTAAATGTTTCTAAGATGCAAACAAAATCACATCCAGTGCAGTCAGATCGGAGCTTGAGTGATCTTTAATGTGGAAGCCCCCCCCCCCCCCCCCCCGGGTTGAACTCTTGTGACAAGAGCTGCAGGTTACTGTTCCAATGCTTCTGATGATGAAAAAGGACGACTACAGAAAAAGTCGAGATGCAATTCTCCTCACAAGCAACATCCCATTACTTAAGTTTAATTTAAGACAATATAACACACAAAACACCTTCACTCTCAATCCCAAATAGCTCAGTCACATTGAGCAAAGAAAGCACTGACTGTACTGTTTTTTTTTTTTGACAACACGCTCACAAACCGACACACACAGTGAGAGGATTGTTGTTTGAAGCCAATTCACCAGGCCTCCAGCAATGACACATGGTGAGCCCATGTGACTCCTTCCATGTGACCTCCTTGTACTGCATTTCTCTCTGTGTCTCTCTCTCTGAGGCACATCTGCATCACTGCAATCGTGAGGCTAGAAAAAAAAAAATCTGACACACACATGTCAGATAAACACACACACAGACACAGTCTTGTAAAAGTAACACATAAGCAAATGCACACAACACACTCACATTAAACTTTGACCTGAACTGTAAACATACATCAACCCTTTGTTGGGCAAAGACACATGTGATGATGATGATCACATGACCAACTTGCAGAACTGCAAAGCTCTACGGTTTATTTTTTTTCTTAGGCTTGAAGGGAAAAAAATATATCCTGTACTCTCACCCGATGTTAAAATGCAAAATTGACAGATTTAATTCAGTAATATGAGCTGATAGTGAGTACAGCGTCGTCCTGGAAACGAGCCAAATGACCACCTGCGAGCACAATTTGACAAGCTAATTATTACCTCCCTAAACAAGTCAAATGTCATAATGCTTTATCTACACTCTACCAGCGAGCTGTGAGGAGGAATTTCACAGCTGAAGTATATCAGGACATTATCACGTGGCCTAAAAAATAAAGTGCCTTACTTTTTGTGACGCAAGCCATTCATCCATTGCATAGCAGCAGAAAACAAGCAAAAACATACTCGTCATCAACATTTTGACACTTGGAATGTCATATTTTGTGGTTTGTGAAAGGAGCCTAAGTTCTAATGAAGAAGAACGGTTCAGGACACCGAATGTCTGAGGTGCCTTGGACCACTAAGATCAGACGTAATGATGACGAACAGTTTTTCTGCAGTGTTTTTAGGTTGCTGATACTTTTCTGGCAGCCAATTTGTCACATTTTGTATCTGCAGTTTCCACAGTGAGACGAAGTTGTGACAGCCACCGTCTGTTCCTGTAGCTTCTGTAACTCAGTGCAATCTTACATTTTCTTAAAAACGAAAAGAAAAAAAAAGAAGCCTGTCCTGTGGTTTACCATCCGTCCACGCTCATGAGCAGCTGTTTTAGCGAAGCGTTTTAGTTTAGCGATGGAGTAATCAGTGCATGAAGTTATCCTGACTGAGTCTTATCCATATCCATAAAACGTTGTCTTCTGAAGTCATATTTAAAGGATATTAGTGCTAAGCCTGGCTTTCTAAAGACTTAGTGTGATTTGTTCCCAATTAATCCACAAGGCTGTAAGGCTTGTGGGCAGCTTTAATAAAGACAGCTAGAAAGACAATTAAAGTCTCTTTTTAAAAAAACACCCTTAATTGATCATATGGTGTACTACATAATGTTAAGTAAGGCTATCCCAAAAAACTTTTAGACAATGAATAGACAATGTTTTAGACAATGTTTCTCTTTTAAAAAAATACCAGTGTCACTGTTTTCTGCACAGCCGTTAATAATACTTCTCTGATTTTCTACCACTAGAAAGATTGCATAGATGAACTGCTTTACATTACCCATTTATCATTTAGATTGAACCACTGTTTAACAAGAAAACAGAGTGAACAGCAGTCCATCTAAAGTTCATTTTTTTGTCCATCATACCCTGAGCAGCGTTGACTGTAAAGATAACGTAAGTGTTTCGGCCATGTTTGCTGTTTTAAGGCCTTGTCATTGTTTCAAATGTGTATTAAACTTAAGATTTTATTACTTAGGTATAGTAGTATAATTAAGGTAGCTTTAAAAACCTAAAACATATGATAAACTATGGGAAGAAAGCATCCATACTCACGATGAGTCCAGTGCAGTAGCAGAATTATGCAAAACGTCTGTTTTTGGTTATTTCACTGTTCACTGACACAAAGAAAGTGTAATAAATAAATGTAAAAGTACATTTGAAGAAAATCACATATGTGCAGCGTTTGTTTATATAGTGTATTTATGTGTCGGGATTTTGTTCTACAGTATGCCAGAGAGTCCTCAAAGTGATTTTACGGTTCACGATACCAAATTTAGCAATGAGCAAACAAATAAATAAACCTTATACAGCTTTTTAAAATAAATCTGTTAGATTCTTCTCAGCCCATCTGTCTGAGAAGCAATGCTACTGCCACTCTGGGCAGTCTACTTTTACAGAAAAAGAACTAAATATAAATAAATGCGTATATTTTCTGTTGGACCTACTTGAGCTAACGATTTGTTCCGTGTGAAATTTGCGCCTCCCTCCACTCTAGCATCCCCCCGTAGACTCTGACATTCCTCAGAGGTCAAACTAATTATTTGTTCCAACTACTGCTATCCTGAGTTTGATGATTTCTTGTGGGAAGTGATGAGGTCAAAGGATGGCTACCAGAGATTAACGCTACATAATTTGCACTTACATGGCTAAGTACCATCGCATATTCTGTCTGTAAGCTATTCTAAACAGAACAGCTGTATTATTTGCTATTTACTTTTTCCTTTGCTATAATACACTGTAAATGTGTTTTACAGTGTTTGGGAATGCTAAAGGTCACACAGTTAGCTTATACGGGACTAAGCTAGCCACATGACAGAGTTCAGTCACAGGATTCTCTGTGCATGTGGGTGTGTGATAATGTAAATGACACAGCCCTTGTGTGGATTCCATGAAAACCTTCTAACCGTGTGAAAAAAGAGAAAAGGATCGCTGCCTGTCTCAGGACCTCAGCGTCTCCTTGTCCCTGAACCCTTTCTTTACCTCTTTGCCATCTTTACCATTTTTTGATTCACATGTGTAAAGGCACCAGTCTTCATGCAGGAGGAGCGACTACAAGCTACGAGCTGACGCGTGTGCTGTATGGCTAATGTAAGTTGCTGCATATGTAAGTGGATTAGTCGCTTACCAGGGAGGATAGGGTGTAGGAAGGGAGAAGCACAGGAAAGAATGAGGTAAAGGCAGGGAGGAGAGTAAATCAAGGGCGACAAGATGGCAGGATAGAGGAGGACATGGAAGAGACTGCAACTCATCAGCTTTAGCTTTGTGTCCCGGCCAGCAAGACCTAATTGATTGAGACAGCTAACTTCCAGTAATTCAGCTGATGAAGCTTTTCACTCTCAGGACTGCTGGCTGGACACAAACAAACTCACCGGCAGGGCAGCTCAGGAGCAGAGACAAAGACAGAGTGGCAATGAGAGGGGGGGATGCACGGTGTTTTGTTAGCATGCCGACCCACAATCAACCCCTTGACACACTCGCGCGCACACACACACACACACCCACTACCATAACTGAGCAAAGTGCTGATAGGGCTGTTCTCATTCCAGGGTTGGTGAAGGCACATGCATGGTTGGCTGGAGCTGTGAAGATAATGTGGCATGCTAGGCAGTCGACAGTCCTACTGGTGGTGCAGAGGAATGCTGTCTGACGAGACCGGCCACAGCCTGAGCGCTTTCACCCTCGTTCAAATTATCTTTGCTTGTGTGTAGCCAGTGCAAATCCAGCCTTACAATCTATTCATTTCAGCTCTGTGCAAAGCAGTCTCAACCTCACCGAAATTAAGGGATAGCTTCGTGCAACCAGATTATGGAAGGCACCAACCGCTTCTCATGCCCCCCCCCTACCCACCCTCCCCTGCCCCTAAGGCTCTTTCAATCCCCGCTTCATTCTCAACCACGCTGCTGCATGTGCACGTGTACCATAAATAGACACAGAGAGGCTGCAGAGGGAGATCTGCGGATGAGAGACTCATGACCCGAAGATTAAGACTGCTGCTGCAGCATGCAATTGAAGCCAAAATCTGGTCTGATGTTCTGGATTAGGAAGAGAGTGGTGGGAAAGGAAAGAGAAGGAAAGGATGATGACAAGAGGGGGAAAGCAATGGTGAAGAAGAAGGTGGTGAAGAGAAGAAGAAGACAGGATTAGAAATGCTTCATGATATGTGGGACTTACTTTGTATTGAGGTTTCCCAAGCTCCTCAGTAGATATTACACTGATATTTCATCATTGTACTCTACAGTAGATTAGATTTTGGTCCTTAAATCCCCTCTCACTCTTGAGCATGAAATGTCTCTGGTTTTAGTTGGAAAGCAATAATCTGCCCCCGTGTGAAAGCCACATCAGACAGATTTATGAAACAAAGTACAAGGGAGAGAGGAGGGAAAAATGGGTTCTGATGCAGCGAGAATTGAAAAAATAGAAGGTGTGTGTGCTTTAATCTTGTTTTTCTTGCAGACTTGCTCCAGGTGTGCAGGAGCGAGTGAGTTATCATGATTTTTGAAGCTGTGCAGGTCATCATTTCCTATTGTGCATAGATATGATTCTATCATTAAAGCTCTGAAGATTGAGGTCCCTTAGGAAATGTCCCTTTTTTTGCAAAACCGAATATCGTTACTAATCAAGTGAATAGGAAATGGACAACACATCAACCATGTTAGAAATAATGATTTTTAGCTAAAATTACAAAACTTACAACCCCAATTCCTGAGACTGACACATTTAATGCAGAAACACATCTAAATAAATTGTGACAAGGCCATAAATGTCTGAGAACTGAAGAGACCAGCCACTCGACTTCTAGCTGCTCACCAGTCCTCGGTTTTCTGTGTCATATTTTTCATTTCATGCTAGTGAAAGGGTTCAACACCTTCTACTCTTCTACTGCCAAGCCATGCTATTGTAATAGCTGTATTATGCGCTTTAGCATTGTCTTGCAGAAATATGAAAGCCCTCTAAAAGACTTGCAGACCTTGCTCTGATGGTGTCTATCCAGATGTGTAAACTGCCAGTTCTGTAGGCACTAATATACTCCCATACCATCAAAGACTGAGTGTCAATAACGAGCCCTTTCCCCTTCAGTTCACAGGACTAACCACACAACAGTCTTTCACTTTTCACAGTTCATTTTAGATGAGCTTTGGCCCAGAGAAGATAGCAGTGTTTCTTGTTCACATATGGCTTCTTCTTTGCATGGCAGCTCTTTAACCTATATTTGGAGGTGGCACAATGAACAGTCAGTGATTTCTGGATGTGTTCCTGAGCCCATGCTGTGATTTCCATGATAGCATCATGGCTGTTTTTAAAGCAGTACCGCCTGAGGGCCAGGAGATCGCAGGCAGCCAATACCGATTTCTGGGTTTGACCCTTAAACACACAGATTTCTCCAGATTATGAATCCTTTGATGATGTTACGCAGTGTACATGATGACATATTCCAAGCCTTTGTTACACTGAAGAACATTTTTCTGAAATTTTTCCACAATTTGTAGCAGATTGGTGAACTTCTGCCCATCTTTACGCCTGAGAAGCTCTGCCTCTATAAGATGCTCTTTTTATATCCAATCATGTTACTGACCTGTTAACGTTATTATCGCCACTGTCTCAACTTTTTTGAGATGTGCTGCTGCCATCAAATTCAAAATTTGCAAATATTTTTCATTAATGTGTAAAATGTCTCAGTTTATGTGTTTGATGTGTTTTATTTGATATTTCTGGGGCATAAAATATAGATTCATGAGATTTGTAAATCACTGCTTTCTGCTTTTATTATTTACATAATATGCAGCATCCCAACTGTGGAAGTGAGGTTATAAATGTTTTTCCTTTAAAGTTTGCTTTTGATAATTTGTCGTTGTAGTTTTATGTGTTTTATAAGATATATATTGTATAGCCTCTACTGAGACTTTTTGCCTCATTGTCTACATAGACTTTTAATGGAGTGAAATGGTGTGACAGTCTAATAGTTATAATTGCATATGCCTAATTAGTTAGAAGTCAACGGATTTTAAGAGCGACAAGTTAAGAAGTTAGATTCAATAGCACAGATGTCGGATTAAAATGTGTTATTACATAATAGAATAATTATAAACACAGATGACAAAGAAGCCTCAGGACCACATTTGTCACTCAAGCCCCATTGATCTCATGTAATGAAATACTAGAAGAGATCACGACAAGGCCACTGTGTCACAGTAATTACAATGAATAATGGCTCAATTAAATGGAGGGAGAAGGGGAGTAGTTGGAAAAAGTGAAAGATACATTTGAACTTAAAAAATGTAAAAGTAACATAGTTCATAATAACTGTAGCTCGTGCAGCATTTCTACTTGCAGAGTCCAAGAACGTCATTACCACACTAGGACTTCATCATCAGGACATGCAGGGCAGGACGACAAATGTAAGTAGGAATGATAACTCGAGACTGTTCATAAGAAATGAGGCGAGTGTGAGAGTAGAAGTAGAGATAAAGCATGTCGACCATTATGAACAAAGTACATTAAAAAATAAAAAAAGACTTTTGGCACTCAGAAACATGAATCGAGAATTTGCTGTAAAATTCAACTGAAATATAGACAAAAAAAATAAAAGTTTTATTCATTTGAATATTTAATCCAAACAAGTTTATTTAAACAGATTTCATTAAATCTGATGTTTTATGTTAAATTTATGTAACAAAATCACGTAGAAAATTGACATGTAATCAAATTACTTAAAGTATATATTTTGGGCATAAATACTTACAGAGGGCATGTAAATAACAGTTATCAAGACATGTCAAATGTTTAACATTGCAATATTTAATGTAATATTAAAACTTTCGTAATCACTCTACATAAAAGAGTAACACTCTGTATTGTTAATATCTTTAGTGGCACTTCTTGTCCTTACAGCGAGGCTTTCTTGTGAGGAGAGGCTAAAGTTTACGTATTCAGCCGTGCTGTCTTAAAATATCCAAACACCACTGAAGGAGGGAAAACAGCTTAAGCGTTCCATCCTTCTCCCATTTTTCTATATTTATTATATTTGGAAAAAGTGGAATAGTGCCTTCAGTCAACAATGTTTGCTGTTACAAGATTGTTGATTCGATACAGATGAGCCATGTTATGAGAATCACTAGCTCGACTAATTGTTTTAGTTGGAAGTAGTGTGAATATGGGGTCTTATTTCAAAAGCAACAGCTAGTTTCATTAGAGTAAGCTAATAGCCATTAACAGTCTCAAATGCTCTGTCAGATAACAAAAGCTTTAGCCATGCTTCCAGGTGTTAAATAAACCAAGATTAAAAGCAAAATATTAGCCAAGATTAGGAAAGCTTGTTAACGTAGGCTCTGTGCCCTGTTACACCCACCTCCCCGACTAGCTACAGAGGTAGGGTTAGGCTAAGCAACACCACCATGCCAGGACAGTGCCACCAAAAATATCAAAAGACTGCAGCCATGTCAATGTGGGACCACCTGAAACCCAGTGCTGATACTGAACAAGCAGATGCCACTGTTTAATTACAACATTTATACACTGTCATATGTACACCTTCAGCGCCCTCCCAGTGATATTTATTTATAACTCCATATATGTGATCATAATCCATCCACCATAAGGCAAGAGACGAGATTTCAGGATACACTCTGGACAGATCAATAATGCTGAAATGCTGAGTTAAATTTTAAGCTCTGGCATCACTGAAGAAATCAGTAGTCTGCGAATCAAAAACATGTATTTTTTAGTATTTTGATTTAAAAAACACTTTACTATAAATCTAGTTGATATAATTGTTTAGAAAATAAACAATAAAAAATGTGCAAAATTAATTTTTAGCTGAAGTTTGTGCCAGACAGTTTGATAACTAACTCCAGATTTGGTATTTTATATATGTCAGATCATCATTCAACCTCTGAGCTGGTGAATGTAAACATATAGGTGCTTCACAACACTTTCGACACTGGAGTTGGAATAGATTTTAGTGATAAGTAGGCTTCGCAGACAAGCAACATGTCACATAACCACTATATGACAGTTGAGGGAGACACATAAGTGGGCACAGCGGGAGTTTGTCAGATGCTTCAAGGCATGGAATGAAAGAATATAGAATCTCTACTCTCAAAGATACAGAGGAAGGGGGGAAACAAAAAAAACAGTGTGCCAGGAAAGCAGGCAGCATATTGGTCTCCACTCATTACATTGTCACCATGAGCATCCAATCTGGAACTAGTTGGCATGAATACAATCTGATCCCACCCTGATTGTGTGTGGTTTGAGGCTAAATTACTTTTTTCCCCTTTTAAATCAGGCTACTGCATCTCATTTGAGAAAATAGGTCTAGATTCATATAAAACCGAGGATTATGCGAAAATACACACACGGGATTGGACAGTGGACTGCGTGTTTGTGTGTCCATAGAGATTTCCGTCTCTCCGCATGTGTCCATGAATCGGCAGTACACATGCATGGATGATTGCTCATGTGAGCTTTCATCCATGCTGCTACATATGTGCAGGCACACTGCATCTGAAGTCTTGTATGTGCCTCTGCTGGCTCATGGCTGCGTGATCGGGCCACGTCCAGCGATGCTTATGCATGTGTGTGTCAGAGCATCGTGCTGTTGCAAAGGAAGGCTGCCATTTGTTTGTGTTTGGCCTGGAGAGGACTATCAGATGCCAAGGACCAGCTCAGCGGAGTGGGGAAGAGAGGCATGGATGAGTTGCAGAGGGAATCAAAACAGCAAAAGGAGGCATAAGCCTGTTCTGTTTTGTGGCTTTTTCTGGTAGAGCTACAGTAAGTTAAAGAGTGGAAAAGTCCACATGAATTATTTGAAGTTTTCAAGTAGGACTGGGTTCTTTTCAGAGGAAACAGTACCAACGACACTCATTCTTTTCTGTAAATCTTTACATTTCCATATTTGATTGCTCTTTCTTTCATTCATCTATCGAGGGGGTATCTCTTAGACAATCCTCCTGAATTCACTGTAACTAGTCGGATCCACGGAGGCCTTATTCTACAACAGACAGTGTCGCACTGCCAAAGACCACAGAGGCATTGTGTCTTTGCCTCAGTGGGTCAGATCTGTTCTGTCCAACTTACAAATTATAAAGCAGGGAGTTTCAAGGTGTTACGGAATAATCTATGCACTGACAAAGAGTCTGAAGGATTTTAGGTGGGTACCATTTCTTTAGCTGACGTTACAAAAGAGACGTTAGCAGCATAGCATTCAACTAAATGTGAACTCTTCACTTCTATTCCTCCAGCAGAGAAAGGCCTTCAGAGAAATGTCACAGGCAGTCATTGAAGCTGAAGATGACAATTTAAATAGGAAAAGTCATAACTTCATAATTTTATTCTGCTGTATCAGGTATCTGTGTGAAATGTTGCTATAAAACCAGGTTAGCAAAAGGTCACATTACCCTTAATCTTTTACCTCTGCCCTTCAGAATATAATCAGAAAATCTAATTTGACCAAATTTAAGGAAATTTTAAGGAATGAAACTTACAGACAAAATGATACAATTATAATAAGTACATAGCCTGGGTATCACATAGATTTGCCAGAATAACAAGCCTGACAGCACAAGCGCTTTTATCTTAAACACCAGGTGTTACATTTCCTCGCTATGAAACAACCCAGATCTGCCAACTTACTTTCCTCACTTAGTTTTTTATACCACTTGATGTTGTTGAGTGAAAAGTTACTTCCTGCTCACTGAATTTTCATTAAATCTTCTTCAATAGTTCAACATGCTGCCGTCTTTACAGTAGCCTGCCTCATTAGCTGGCAACCTTTCCTGATCGCATTGCCTCTGCGGCTGACGTGAACTGGACCTTTATTTGCACATAGGGCCGCAAACATGATACGCAACAGCCGCTGCATATCTGACCTTACAGTTGACAACAGTAGCTTAATCACCACTGATTGGCACACTCTTTAATGTGGCCAGGGCTAGCGGAAGCATCACTTGTTGTGCACTCGGGCTGCCAACTCCGCCAACACCTACATCACACGCAAGTTTGACTGCTAACAAGAGTATCTCTCCATATTTCAGTTTCTGTCATCTGTTAACCGCAAGCACACTGCATGGTTTTAACAAGCACTAGAAAAGAAAAAACTGAGTCAAATTGAAGGTTTTTGGCCGATGCTTCGGGGTAGCCCTATGCATAAGTGATAGAAATGACCTTTCAAAATAGACAGTGAGGACAAATGGGGAAATCATGGCAGCAGGAAGAAAGGGAAAAGAAAGGAAAGAGGAAAGTACACAAGAAGGGGGAGAAGACTAAAAGTAAAACCACAAAGACACGCATATGTAAACACACACACTCAGAAATGGTGGTATAGACCTTGATCACTTATTCATTCAGACCTGAGGAGGGAGCCAGGAGGATCAGGTTGCCTAATGACTAAAACACACTCTCACTCACTCGCACACACAGACACACGCACACACAAGCAGTAAATCCCACAGGCCTGGGCCCGCCAGCTCAATTGAATTACTGTTATCGTATACCCAGGGCTGAGACAGGGGACCCTGTCTGCCCACCAGCCACACCCTCTGTGTTTGCTCTGCACTGGAGGACACACTCACATGCAGGATCAAATACCAGCACTATACTCAGTCTGCATCACTACTGCAGCCTAGTCCCATAATAGCCATCATTTACAGTCAGTATTGATTACCCTCTGGCTGACTCTTAGTTATAAGCACTCACACACACAACATATAAAATCTACAAAACTACATTTAATAGTGTTCTTATGTTGGAAGACTGAATTCCTCTATGCACACTGTACACAGATGCATGCACGCACATGCGTACACCCACATTCAGTCCGCACTCACACACACGTTCCCAGGATGTTAGATCTCAGTCTATTGATTTCTACTGGGAATGGAAATCACTCCTCTACATTACGCTGCTCTCTCTGCCATCTTCGTTCTGCTCCTTTTGTCTTCATTCTCATGCATGTTGTTTCATTGTTCAAACTAAATGGAAAAGAGAAGGAGTACAGACGAGGGATGATGAAGACTACTGAGACAATATGCTGAATGATGTCACAGAAACTGAGCAAAACTCCAGTGAATGGGGAATTGAAGCGCAGCTACAGAAGCTACATTTCAAATGCTCTGGGTTTGATGCTCAAATATAAAGGGACTGCATGGACCGTGCAAAAGCCCCCACAAAAATGCCTAGAATGCAAAGTTCATACATGCATACATGAATGCTTGAAATGACTAGCTATTGAACTGTAATGTAACAAAAAGAAAAAGTCAAAGGAAGATTGGAGATATGGTAATCCACCCCATATTCATGGAGGATTTGCCGGATAGCATTGTGGCGATGTGTGTAACGTTTCGATAATTTCCATATATCTCCCTGCCAGAAATGGGGGAGCCTGGACGGGGACCAACTGTGCCGCGTAGATGATGGCTGGTGGCCTGCTTACTGTGGCGTTGATCGAGGCTGCAGAGAGAGAGAGAAAGATGGAGAACAGAAAGACGGAGAACCAAACGAGAGAAAGGAAAAGAGAGATGGGAGCACAGAGAAAAGGACAGAGGGAGGAAGGGGAGGAAGAGGAAGAGGGAGAGATTCAGAGCTGGTGCAGCTGCCATGGTAACCGGCATCACCTTGGAGAGGAACAGAACAGAACCGCTCTGGGGAAAGACCCAGTGTGTGAGCGCGTACACACACACACGTACACACAAAACTCATCAAACAATCACTTTCTCATTTATGTTTCATCAACACTGCCCTATTTTTGGATGTCGAGTCTTGGTTGAATATGAGAATTTTTTCTGGGATCAACAGTCGGTTCAGCGCAGTTCAAATGACGCCCCGCTGGCCATGGATGTTTAATTGATACGTCTGAACCGGGGCAATATCTCATACATGCCTCACTTTCATCGACTGCTCTTTTTGTGCTCCGCAGAAAGCCTCATATCGGCCCGCCTCTTTTTCATACGCATTAAATGTACAGTATCTGCATTAAATTTGCATGACTGCAGAATTCCACAGTGAGAGCATGTGGGCTTTAAACTGCACCACAGTGCAAGTCTGCCCTTGAAAAGTCTTGATACATGCGTACAGTATGCCATACTGTACTGTTTGCTTTCCTCGCCATCTGAATATGCATATACTGCATCCCCTGCTGTGGCTGTGAGGAGGACTTCCCATCCCCCCATGTTTCACCCAGAGTGCAACGTGAATCCGATCTGCATACATGTGAAAGATTCCCCCTATTCCGTAACCTTATCTTCCACGCTATTAATTTTATGGGAATATAATTAGACGTTTGATTAGCTCAGCCTTTTTTGTTTAAAATTAAGTTTCACATTTATCTTACTGTTCTTCTTCCCCATCCTTTTGATCATTATGTCTTTGTTTAACACAAAAATGATCCTGAGTGAGAAAAGTGTTTTAGTTCGTGTTAAACTCACTGATGAATGTATAGTCAAACATAATAAAGCCATTGTTTTTGTATTGTGAATATTTCTGCATTGACGATTAAGTTAAAAAGTGTAAGATTAGACCCCCAAGTATGTTCAGAATCCAAGAATGTGAACTCAACACTCAATTAAATGAATACATGGAAGAGTTGAATAATTTGTACAATTTTCTTAAATAATTAATGGTAAATGTTTGATTTAGAAGCTGAAAGATGACCATCTACCTTGACCAAACAGATTATTGCACATGCACACCTAAGCCCTCTGCAGCAGTGCTGAAGTTGCTTAAATGTAATATAGCGGAGAAACAAACTCAATGCAGATGCCACTCTGCTATTTATAGCATAGCATGTGCCAGAAAAATGTGCTAACAGATGCAATGGGTGTAGCAAGGACATATAGGAGGTAGTGGAGGTGCAGACAGTGATGTATCAGGAACCGAAGGCTGTTATCCAGCATTATATTAAATATATATATATGATATGACTTTAAAGATACAAATGAGGAAACAGGAAACAACAACCAAGTCAAAAAGTGCACAACCTGCAGCTCTTAGAGGCACACATGCAGTGCTTCGAGCTAAATGCTAATATGGTCGAGCTAAATGCTAACATCGGCCTGCTAATGTAGTTACACATTTCTAGTGTGCTGTGCTGTTTAGCAGGACTCATGCTTCATATGGCCACTGTCATTCTAAAGAAATGATCCAATACTCCATTGTTGTACTATTGACAAGTACAAGCTACTGGGCATCAGTGATTTTGGTGAGTTGTTTGTACGACAAGACAAAATCCACCACAGCGACAGCCAGAAGTAGCTCATACTAATGTGCTTTTGTATCACCAGTCTTTTTTTGTTTGTTTGTTTTTTTTCAGTTTTTTTTGTTTGTACCATGAACGGGTCTGCATTCTAAGATCTTTTTATACTTTTGACTTCCATGTTTTATAGCTATTTTCCAAGCTACTTATATATATATATATTATATTATAATCTATACGTATTTCAGACTGATGTACAAAATCTCTGCATGTCAGTTTGCTTGTGTTTTTACCTTAGGCCCCTGAAGGTTTATATTTATATTGCATGTTTTATAGATATTATGATGTTATCATATTCCCTAGAAACCACTTAATAGCAGGATAAAAATTTTGTATTTATGCAGGGATAATCCCTTATAAAAGTCTTGGTATCATTTTTAGTTAGCAACCACCTAGCAAAGGGCTAAAATAACCAGCTTTTGGCCTTTATGCACCTATGGTAGCTTATGAAAAGCATCCCAACTTTTTAATTTCATGACTGTAACGTCTCATTTATATCCCACAAATTTCAGTTACACCTGCTTAGCAACCACCTAGCAGCAACCTACAGTGACCAATTTTTAGCATAGACAGTGCTTAGGAAATTTATAAGACCACCGACCATAAAAGCAAGGAAACACAAATATTATATATATAATATATTAATATATTTATAATTTGTCAATGTCAGTTTTATATCCATAGCTTTGTTTAAAGCAACAAGGCTGACCTAAGTGCTTTACAAGTTTGTTAAAAAAATTGCCAACAGCACACACAGACTACTGTGTAGTACATGTAGTACGTACAGCCCGTGCTACCTATTACATATACTAGTTTAACTAATTGAAACGGGTACAAACATTTTTGCCAGTAGCTGTCAAGACATTTCAAAGCCACAATTCTCAATTGCGCTGTGGCACTAGAGGTAAATTTCATTAGCATGGAAATCTTCAGTAGACCACAAATGAGTGTGACTTCAGCTTACTTCGCCTTACTTCAACTGAGACACACTGAGATGGGTCGTTTTTGGGGGAGGGGGGGTTCTTCCAGGCCAGCAACAGTACATGTGGTTTCTTAAGTGGCAGTCACTTAGTGTTAATATGATTCCTGGATTCCTGGCAGTGCCTCTGGTTAGTGATATGTTGGTCCTACCTACACAGACATCTATCATCTTAAATGTGATAATACAAGGTCAGCATCTGTTGACCATATGCTTTGTGAAAAGCGCAACGAGACTGTGAGAGCCGTCTACACACCTCTGCTGCAATATAGATTCCATTAAGGCATTTAAAGGCATATATAGGGAGCTTGTAAAAGTGGTGGCCATTATTTCGTTTGCATGAAAACCTCATAGCTCCGCGTACCATGTAATCACTTTAGCAGAATGATATAATGCTGTGGTTCTGTTCTCCAAGGACAGCGTGTCGTTCCAAGCCTTAAGAAAAAAAAGAACAATTTGTTAATCATAAATCCTTAAACATTACATTTTAGAGATAAGAGGTTTCACCTGCATGCACTAAATGTAAAATGATACAATCAGTGCATGCAGCCGGATGTTCTACTAATGCACACAACGTGTTTATGAAGGCTGCTGCATATCCTATAGCCATGCTTGCTCTCTCAGGCCTCTACTTTAACTACAGCATAGAGGAATATAACACTTAGGCCTGTCAGGAAATGTCTGAATGAGTCTTTGATTGTGGCATTTTTAAAAATGCCCATTCTTTGCTTGATAATCTCTGCCTTTCAGAAAGAGCTCACCTTTCTTTTCTGCTTTGTTCCCCTCCTTGAACCAGCTATGCTATTATATATAATATGTTTGTAATTTGCAAAGACAGTGGAGTGGCTAATACACGATCGGATGCTCTGGTTAACAAATAAGTGGCTCAATCACAAGGAAAGGAGAGGAGCGGAGGATTGGAAAAAAAAGGGAAAAAAGTGAGGGGGAGGCAGGGGGAGGTCAACAGAAGGAGAGGCAGATGCTCGTGCCTCAGATGCCTGTGCGCGAATAATTATCCTGATGAGATTCACCAAGAGCGGCACGAAATGCAGAGGAAGAGGAGGCGGATTTGGGGAATACCTCACGACGCAGAAAAGAGAGACAAAGGGTGATTAAGTTTTATATAAATGTACTGTAGTACAGCGTGTACATGTGGGTTCGGCATGCCGCTACCCACCGCTTCTCCTTCATCTGTTCTCCCTCCTCGTCACGCCGGGTTAGAAAGTGGAGCCTCCCTCTCATCCTTGAAAGATGCATGAAGCAGCAGCTATAGAGACACAGGGAGAGACTAGAGGATAAAGAAAGAAGGTGCACTAAGCAGAAATAGTCTTCTGCTCCATATAAGAGCACATAGGTAGGTATGAACTCCCAGCCTGTGTCTGTTGAACGAAGGCAGGAAGGACAAAGGAAATAAGGGCAGGTTCAGGTTTTTTTTCCTTTGCTGTGGTTTCTTTTCCCTCATCCTTGATTGAGTTTGCATGCATCGCTGACCTCTTACTCCTTTTATAATCACTTTGTTCAGCCTGGCATCAGTAGACACGTCTTTCTTTCTTTTTTTTGTGCCGGGCAGCAAAAACCATCACGTCTCTTTCTTCACGTTTTAGTGAAAGACGATGATCTCTATCTCTCTACAACCGAGCACATTTGTCAGGATCAAAAGACAAAACCAGCTTTGTGTCGAGGATGCACACAACCAGGTCTTCACAGACACAGACGGATGCTCTACTTACACCTTTCATGTGGAAGTTTTTATCACAGATGATATCTTTTTTTATCTATTAAAATAGAAGGCTTATTGTGTGCTTCTGTAAACATATCATTTCTGTAAAATCCAACTAGACTGTCAGTACTAGATGATTTATGACAGACACAGACAATGTCTATTGATATTTGAGCTTTCAGATTCTTTTATAATCCAAGTAAAGCACAACTTTGAGTTTTTGCAATGTGAAGCCATGCTTTAGCAAGAGCTAAAGAGTGTGCTAGCATATCTATGAGGCATTGATGCAAGAGTGCTGTGAGCTGACAATAGCATGCTCACATGGACACTGCAACAATGCTGATGTTAAGATGTTTCATATTTAGCGTGATCACCATCTCAGTTAAGCTGATTAGCAAACTGCTTAAATCACAGCACAGCTAATGCAAATGGAAACGCCCACTTCAGCAGTGTTGCTCTCCATCTTCCTTTAGTATCTCCTAAAAGACTAATATCCTGTTTAATTGTTCTCTTTTCAATAAGTGTTCGTCCACATATAGGTGGATCAACACTTGTCCAGTGAAGCACAACACGTGCTGCTTCTGCTAGAAGGAATAAGAAGGTAGAATAGTAATAAGGGCATCATTATAATCTTATGCTGAGAATATTTAGGGAAAGCTGTGCTGGATCCTAAACCCCAGCGCGCTTTCCTTCTCCCTCTGTTCCCTCTCTCCTCTGACTGATGCTGCTGATTTGTAGGTCATGTGTGAGTATCAGAAATAAACTGAGAGAGTGGGTAAGAAAAGGACTTTTACCCTCTAGTGGTGAGCCTGGGGAAAGGCCTGTCAGAATCATTTATGGGGGGGAAAAAAGATGAATGTCCAATTATCCCTGTTCAGTTGTGCATGGAGACGGTGACCCAGTTGGAAATCAGTTTTACAAATTTCCTTTTTTTTTGATTCACAGGCAGCTTTCATCCAGTTAAATGTGAACGAGGCGATGATGCTGCACGAATGTGCGATAAAGTTATAGAAATGCTCTAGAAATGTTAGCAAGCTGAAATAATGTAGGGGGCGGGGAGGGTTAAGAAGGCTTTTAAACCAACTTTCACCAGGCACTAAATGTAAGTTTTAATTTTAAATGCACTTTCAGTGTTGCGTAAGCTACATATGCCCAAACACACACACAGACACACATTCGTTGATACACTGCTTGCTTTATTAGACACGACATCATAAATCAGAGGCAGTTTTTTGGGATCACTTTCTTACTCAAGGACATTTCAACGTGCAGCCTGGAGGAACCAGAGGTGGAACTACTGACCTTTTACGTGACCTTCTTGTGTAGTTGTCTGTGTCGTAAATTATTAAAAGTTTGTTGGGGGTTTTTTCTGTTTTTTAAAGTGCAATTGTCTCACTTATTGCTGGTATGTTTCTTCTGTTGCCACGGTATGTGCAAGTACATTATGTGTGGAGAAACGATCACAGACCACAAAGGTCATCCGTTGAATTGAAACACACACAGTACCATTCTGTAAATTAGGTAAATGAGGGACGGTGTCTTCTACACAATCCTTGGCATTATGGTTGGGAGGAACAGAAAAGGGCAACAATTCTAAAATTCATCATAAATGAGAATCTTAACATTTCACTTTAATAAAAAGCCAAATCTAATAGACGGTGATTCTGCAGGGAGTCGGGAAGGCTTTAATTTCAGGGTCCTTTGACTCTCAAAGTGACGTTTTTCAACCGATAGCTGAATTTGAGACACAATGTCTCTGCATTCATCACAAAACAGTCCTGTTATATTTTACTCAAAAACATTGGTGTTATCTATAACCACATATTGTACATATGCTGCACTTCAAGTAAGTGGCCACTTCATTAGGTACACCTTTTGGATGGTAGATTGGACTCTTTTTTTCCTCTTTTTTTTTTTTTTTTTTTTTTTACCTCCAGATCTCAGTTAATTATTCATGGCACAGATTCAACATGGCGCTGGAAACATTCCTCAGAGGTTTTAATCCATATTGACATGATAGCGTCACATGGATTTGTCAGCTGCACATCCATGGTGTGAATCTCCTGTTCCACCACTTCCCAAAGGTCCTCTGTTGAATTGAGATCCTGTGACTGTGGGGGCCCGCTAAATACAGTGAACCCACTGTCATATTCAAGACCAGTGTGAGATGATTTGAGCTCTGTGACATGGCAGTGTATCCTGTAGCAACAATTACTGAAAAATACCAATAACCATGCCTCGGTCAAAGTCTCTTAAATCACATTTCTTCCTCATTTTGATGTACACTTTGAATTTTAGCAGGCTGACACTTCCATGTGAATGCGTGATTTGATATTTACAAGTCTACCTAATACAGTGAATGTAGACTGTATGTTTAAAGTTTAACCTGGAGAAAGACATCCTGCAGTAAAAGAAAGTTAAAGGTGAATTTGTCTTAAAGGATTTTTGCAGTTTGTTAGTTTTTTTCCAAGTCTTCTGTAGACATGCCAATTTTTAATGTTTGATAACTGTCAAGTGAAAATCTGACAAAATGTTACACAAAAAGTGAGATAGCCGACTGAAAGACACTGCCTAATCTATCCACGGTGCCAGCAGGCTTGAAAAGTCTAAGGATGAGCAGAAACAGAATGTAACTGAATCCCATAACTGAAATAATCCAGGTATTTCTACCATTCATAAAAAGAACATAGCAGCTAAATATTTATCCTACTGTATTTGCACATACAGGACATACTGCTGTATAGTATAATATGCAGTAGCCAAAGCTGATGAGAGAAAAAGCGGCTGGTGTAAATTCAGGTTTGCATTGAGAGCATTATCATAAATTAATACATTATAGTGTTATCTGTGACAGTCGGGCATCAGCAACAATGCTCATCAACAGTGCATAGAGGGTTTTTTTTATTTGTTTTTTGACACACATAGGCACACATATGCAAGCGGGCCAACACAATCACACTTTCACAAACACATGCACATAATAACATATGTTTAGAAAATTGCAACAGGCTCAGTGTTTCACAGTTTTGCTTGTCTATATTCCAACACAAAAACTGTGACAATGTATTTGGGAAACAGTGTCCCTGAGCAGGAAAAAAAAAAGACTGTATCAAGCTCTGTGGTTTCCTCCGTCTCTTTATTTTAATTAAAAAAAAATAAACAGGGAAATCTCTCAGCCCTGTGAGCGAATGTGTGGGTGTGAAAAAATAAGGAGAAGAGAGTAAGAAAGACATTGAAGGGGAGAGTAAGGGGAATAGAAAGAGACAAAGACGGGGAGTCAGGGAGGGAATAGGTGGTATTTAAAATGAAGATGACACCCGGGATAGTTTCCATTGTGCCTCAGCATGCTCTCTTGAGATGGGAGTGACTTAACATTTCACAGTCTCCTGTGAAACACAGGCACAGTGAGGCATAAGCACACACACATCCTCATAGGAGAGTCTCGTTTGGCTCAGAACACATACGAAGGCTTTCTCTTGAGGTGACAAGAAGGGAAATAGAGTTCAGTCTGCAGTTTCACAATGATGGGCGGGGGGGACGCATTACTCCACTGCAAATCACACGTTCTAATTTTAACTGCGGCGTGCTCATTTCATCATTGGAGGTTCGGTGTGTGGTGTGCGTGCACTCTTATCAATGAATGGGCGTGCAATGTATGTGTGTGAACAGTGCTACAGATTTATTTATTCATAGAAATCACCAAACCATCGCTGTACCTGTTTTGCTTATTTACTGTCAATACATAAAACATGAATGATCCAGCCTGGCAGAGTCGCCCTTTCATTTCCTCTCATTTCCCGAATTCAATGGAAATTTCACGGAAATTGATTAAATCCACATGGATATCAGTGTAAGTAGAGATCTGAATCTGGGATATTTACACATGTGTGTAAGAGGCATGAGTGGTCAATCCTGATATGTATATTTTGAGGTCACTCCTCAGATGCATCCTTATTCAGTGTCTCTCAAAACATCATTTTATTCCCATCCACTGATTGACAGCCGATCATCCATCCATCTGTCAATCCATCTTCTTCTGCTTATGCAGTTTAGGGTCTGTCATAGCCCTGACAGCTGATTATGTTTCATGCATGTCTGTCATGCTGAGTTGACACCATTAACATGTTTGCATCAACATGGGGGTGTGCAAAAAAAAAAAGAAAAGAAAAGAAGAAGAAGAGCACTGCTGAAGCACTTATAGCTCCATATATTCAGCAGTATGTCGGCACCTCTCTGTTTTGTGTACTTGTGGTCTTTGGATGTTTTTTTTTAATTACTTAGGGTCAGCTCTGGGTTGTCAAAACATGGGTTGGTTCTTATAAGACAGAACTGGCAAGCACCAGTTACACATGCAGGTGGAAAAGTGGCATCATGTCCAAATCTTGGGAAAGTCACACCTTGTATTCTCACTCTGATGATGCGGTTTCACTGGAAGGATCTGTCAAGAGTCCTTTCCCCAAACCTTATTCAAAACAATTCATGAAGTGATGATGTGAATATTTCCAAATTGTAACTGAATATAATTGCAGTCTATACAAGAGTCAGGCAGCATATAAGTGAAACATGTCCACATACTTTTTGGAAAGTTTCTCATTATATCTATATTTATTAATAATTTTATATAATTTTAATTGCATTGGCAGGCGTTGACTTGAAGTAGCTGCTTCGTTTACTTGCGCGCAGGTTTTCACACCTGTTACCGTCTCTGGGTTGCAACGGCTTCCCACGTCAGATTTAGCTAGTCTTTTAAAGCCTGAACAAGCGTTAAGTGTATAGGTAAGCTTTTAGCAGTGTATTTGGAAGTTAAAGTGTTGACTAAATACTTAGTCGCTGGCAAACTCGCGGTGAAACAATTTCATGTTTTATTGTTTTCTGCCGGGACTGGTAGAGGTGCTCTAACGTGTGGTAGCAGAAAGATGCTAACGTTAGCTTTATCAGTGAAGCTAACGAAGCATTGGTGGCTAGTTTAGAGTTAGACGTTCTTTCCAGTTTGAAACGGGTAAACTTGTTCATATTTTTCCTACTGTCAATTAATTTCAGCTCGGTCGATACTTTTGGTTATACTAGCTAACTCGTCGTTTACTCTTGATAGCAGCTAACTAGTTAGCCTCTCAGCTAAAACGCAAATTGCAGAAAATGCACACTTAAATTTTGTGTTGGCGCTGTGGGCTAAAGGAAAAGGGAAATGTTATCGCCTCTAGACATCACAATTTATCATCAGCTGTCAATAAGCTAGGGGTTGTTACTTTTGGTTTGCTGTTAATCGTGTACACGATTAACATTAGTGTAGCTTTATTGGGATTATATATTTAAACAAAAATAACTGAGTAAGTGCATTTCATGAGTATTAAAAGCTGTTAAGGCGCAATCGGATGAACACACTCATTCCTACTTTTGTTAAATATGTATAAATGCAACAGTAGCAACTTCACGCCACCATAGGGCGAGAGGCGGGTACACCCTGGACAGTTCGCCAATCTGTTTTATTTATTTATGTGTGTATGTATGTATTTGCAGGTTGTTCGAACACCATGACTAGTCGAGGAACATTTAAATATTCGAGAAGAGGTGCTGCTAGTTTCTGGTCTTTGTCAGACCGTGAGCTGAGCCCACGCCCTCACTGTCCTCAGGTCCACAAGACAGATGATGCAGACATTTACACTGGTGCTGCTGGGCTGAGGTAATGGAAAAAAATGACCGCCACCTTGTCACATGCTGTGTCCACCTGTTTGGACAAGGACTTAACTTTTCTGTGTGTTCCTACTCACCTCCGTATAATTGTTGGAGAGGATGACTTAAAATGTCCTTGCACACAAACCCTGCCTTAAAACGCGACAGATACACTCTCACGTTTCTCTCGCACATGCTGGGACAGAGGTAACTAATTTTCTGTTTCACTGCAGGGGAGTGTACTCTTGATGTGTGGGTCAATAAAACCAGGATGTAACTGTTTCTTTGTCAACAGCAATTTGGATTTTATTGTGTCTTACTGAGGTTTCACAGCAGGCAGGTGAACAGCTTGCTAATGAGTCCAGTGTCCGGTCCAAAATTGGGCACATTACACTCTGTTACTAATGAGTGCACCCTTTGTTTCAAGACAGTGAGAAAGACAGTGGCTCTTGTGGTTGTGAAACTTCTCATGTACTTCATTTTACTCTGCTCTGAACATTTACATCCTCATTCATTTACTTATGCAGTTCTATTTTTTGTGTGCAGTCTTAGCAGGTTGTTAGCAGTTTTTTTTAAGAGGAAATTGTAGGTGAGAATTATCTTAAAATAAATGCAGCTGATAATACTGTTAATTTTTAGCTGTTTGTGCTGACTGAATCATTTCCTAGTGGGTTTGTGTTTGTTGCCCTCCTAGGACAAACGAACATGCAGCTGGAGACTACGATACAGCACCAGAGGCTCTGGTTTCTGAAGGAGACCACAGACCCCGAATCGAAAAGGGCTCTGTCCCCACACTCAGCCATAATTATGATTCTGGTGACATAATGTTGGAAAATGAGGTAACTATATGAGTATACACAGATCAGGCGTAACATCTTGACCACCTACCTAATATAGTGTTGGCCCACCTTTGCTGACAAAAGAGACCTGACCTGTTAATACATGGACTCTGCTAGACCCCTGAATGTGTGCTGTGGTATCTAGCACCAAGATGTTAGCAAGCAGATCATTCAAGTTTTGTAAGTTGTGTGGTGGAGCCTTATTTGTCCATAGATGCCTGACTGGGTTGAGATCTGTGGAATTTGGAGGCCAAGCCAACACCTCAAATATGTTGTTGTGCTCAGCAAACCCTTTCTGAACCTTTTTTTGCTTTGTAGCACATTATCCTGCTGAAGGAGGCCACAGCCATCAGGTAATACTGTTTCCATGAAAGGGCGTACATGGTTGCCAACAATGCGAGGTGGTATATGTCAAAATAACATCCACATGGATGGCAGGACACAAGGTTTTTCAACAGAACATTGTCCAAAGCATTACACTGCCTCTAAGATGGTTTGCCATTTTCCTGTATAGTACGTTCTGGTGCCAGGTGTTCCCTACGTAAAAATGCCTCACACAGCTGGCCATGATTGATATGATGAGGCCACCTTCTTTCATTGCTCTGTGGTTCAGTTTGGAAGCTCACCTGCCCACCACTAAAACTGTCCAACTGCAGCTCTTGTCTTGCTGAAAAGCTGCAGTTTTGGAGATTCTCTGACCTAGTTGTCAAGCCATCACTCGCTCAAATCCTTAAGCTTGCCAGTTTTTTCTGCTTCAAACACATCAACTTTGAGGACAAAATGTTCACTTGCTCGCTGACATATCCCACCCACTAATAGGTGCTATGATGAAGAGATAATTGGTGTTATTCACTTAAACTGTCAGTGGTCATAATGTTATGTCTGATCAGCCTATATAAGACCAAGGTTTTCTGAAAGTTCACTGCCGTTGCATTTAATGTATTATGCTATTAAGACTTTTTCATTAGAAATTTTATCTCAGACGATGAGATGCTGACAAGGTCTTATACATTTACTTATCATCTCTTATTCAGAAGGTGTACTTCACAGATTAATTAAGATATGTGAATTCATTGTGGCATTAAACCATACTTGAAAATCTGACATCAAAGTGCAATCTCAATATCTGCGATAATTAACATTAAATTGCTTGACTGGCAAGTAGAACAGTGGTTTATACCATTATCCAGTTTAGTGAAGGGGCTCTAAACCACCTGCAGCCACCTTGTCACTTTAACTGTGAACAGCAGAAGTGCATTCAGTGCTTATCTCACACATAACACTGCGTTTATTGTGTTTCCCTGATAACGGCTCAAGAATGATAAGAACACCAGAGTCCCGTTTGTTTTGGGGTTTTTTTTTTTGGTTTTTTTACCCTCCTAAGACCCGAACTCTTCCACAGCAGGCATTTTTAATTTCTCTTTGATATTTGGGCACATTGGGGCCCGATGAATGTAAAAACAAAGAATTACCAGATTTTTTACCTTATTTTTGTTTTTAAGAAAAATAAGAGCCACATGAGAATATTCGTTTAAATTTTGATAGAACAGTAGCAGTATAATGTCCTCGTAAGTGGATATCAGGCCCTTGTAGAGAAAAATTGAGTATTTTGGTCGAAATAACCCAAAATGTGATGTCCACATATGTGGACGCCAGGTCCTAGGAGGTTAAAGAAGGGTTTTGTCTTTCTCAGGCTGAAGACTCGGATGATGAACCAGCTGTGCTCTCCCTCCGTGGTATGTCACCTCCTGAAAGCATACTGTCAGATGAAGATCTTCTAACAGAGCAGGTCAAGGACATAAACCAACCTGATACAAGCACAAAGACTGAAGGTACAGTAGCAATTTAATAAAGGTAAAACTTGAAAGCGCTCACATTTTCAGTGGCACTTCTGCAGTTGCTAGCAGCTAGTATACACAGAAACACCCAGTTTGATAGTTTGTTCTCAGAGCTGCAAATCTGCTTCCTCCAGCATTAAAGGCACAATTAGATGTCAGTAGATATCAGATTATAGTCATGAATTTTTTTTTTTCTTCTTACAGCTTCCAATTCAAATGCCTTTAAGCTGTGTATCTGTGGTTAGTGCAGGAGGTTGTTAAACTTTTCTAAAGGAGTCTGATTCGAGATGATGAGTAAGTGAAGCTCACTTCTTTCTGATGACAGTGATACTAAGGCAAGTTGTTGAGGATATCCTGAACTTCTCTTTATGCTCCTGTTAGCTGGCATTAGTTAAACTTTCTTTGAAGTGGATCTAACATTGTTGAACTCTGACAAAGCGAATTAACTCTCACATGATGTGAGAATGTAATCAAACTGCCGTACATTAGGTGGTATAATGTTAACTCAAAACCAGCTGTTGTTGTTAGTTGTTAGCTGGCTCGTTATCAGCTGTCCAGAGACGGGATGGTTGCATGTCTAATCTGCTGACAGATTTGGGATTAAAAAGCATGTTTATGCACACTTGTATGTGTTAGTTTTATTCAGACACTGGTCACATTGTCTCTTTCCATTGTGTTTTTGCTTTTTGATGAAGGGGAGCCTTGTCACATGATTAAAAGCATAGGAATGATCCTTCATGTCTTGAGTCTGAATGTGTAGAAATTAATTGCAATTGTGACTGGTCTCTAGTATAAAACATAACACACAATTAGGTGGAATGGTGAAGTCCACGCATTTAAGATGGCATGTTAACATGGCAGCTTCCACAAACCGGTCGCTGCTCTTGTGTATTTTTAATGGATTAATTCTAAGGCTTTGACAATGCATCAATTTGTTTTAAGACGTAACTACACTCTAATCAGTGTACATTTATGAAGGTAACATTCTTATTTTATTAAAATGACCTCAAAAAAGACTGACTGTAACTTTAAAAAAATGATTGTTGCCTGTGCTTCTTGAGAAGACCCACGCAGTCACTCTGTCCTGGTCATACAGTCATCGAATATCACTATTGATCACACACAAGTCAGTCATCAACCTCCCTCCTTCAAGAAAATCTTTTCACATGTTCACCCTTAAGGTCTTTTTTTCCTGTTGAGATTGAAAGCTCCGTTTCAGGGGTTTTCAAATCAGTGGTTTTCAAACCAGTGGTCTTGTTCACAAGGCACTCCTGTATTCAAACCTATGCAAAATAATAATAATAATGGATTGCATTTATATAGCACTTTTCGGGACCCCTCAAAGCGCTTTACAATACCACTATTCATTCACTCTCACATTCACACACTGGCGGAGGCAAGCTACAGTTGTAGCCACAGCTGCCCTGGGGCAGACTGACAGAGGCGAGGCTTCCATATCGCGCCATCGGCCCCTCTAGCCAACACCAGTAGGCGATAGGTGAAGTGTCTTGCCCAAGGACACAACGACCGAGACTGTCTGAGCCAGGGCTCGAACCGGCAACCTTCCGATTACAAGATGAACACCCAACTCTTGAGCCACGATCGCCCTCAAATGTCCTCTACTTATTTTTTTTCTTTTTGAACATATCTTTGGACTGAAGTGCTGCACGTTTCTTTCAGAAGTGTACAATAGATTAGTTTAAATACATTTCTCTTCATTTTAGCACATGTGGTAAACTCCTTTGTCACTACCAGCATGAGGGGGGGGGAAAAAGCAAAGTTCTCACATATATTCAGCCAGTCAGCTGACAATGTTTATGATGTGTAGCAATATCATAAACATTTTCAAGGCAAAGTCCTTCTGCTTCCACAGTTTTAAGGACACTCAGATGAGTGATGTCCAAAATACGCTCTGTCCCTGATTATATAGCTGGATTCTGCTGTTTATCTTTCTTCCAGTTTGGCGCACTGAATGGCACAAGAATCACATGGCAGCTATAAGCAGTGAGAAGTTTGACAGCCTCCTGAAAATGTGTCCAGATTTTTATGACTGCAAGAGCCACATGGCAGCATTTGTCTTGATAAGAGGTAAGCTTCTTGTACACGTGCAGTTTTCCATTAGATTTGTGCTCTTCACTGCAGGATTTTGTTTTCATAGTAGGTTATAAGTGGCTCCTGGATATTTAGTAGATGTATCCTGTTTATTTTTAACCTTTTTTTTTTTTTTTAAATCTGTATCTTAACAGTGCTAAAGAAGAAGACTAGTTTTACTCTTAACTGTCTATAAATGCGTAAAGTGAGCCTGTACCAGTGGCAGGTCATTATTGCAGTAGTATGTTAAATGTCCAGGCATTAGCAGTCCACATCATGAAGATTTCCAAGCATGAAAAAAAGGTCACACTCAATTATCATAAAGTGTGTATGATATCACATGTGAGCCAACTGGAAATTTCCATTAAATATGATGGGTCACTCATTAAAAGATAATATTGTGGAATTAAAGCAATATATGCAGACTCTTTCTTTTAATAATCATGGAAGCAGAAGATATGTGTATATAAAAACATAATTCTTTGGCACTTTTATGTGAAGTAAAATAATGGAAGTTATAATCTGAGTGAGTCAATTTAGAAGAACAATTTAGGAGATGAAACTCCTTTTAAGACACACAGTGCCTAAATTGCACAAGCTGAGAGCTAATTCGATATGACTACCGAATGCACGACTACACAGCTGTGCGGCATTCCTGCACAGAAGGCCTCTTAGTTGTTTGAGAGTTGCCATTTAGACTGATGTAAAGTAATCTCTCCTATTAATGAGGTTAGCAGTACAAGCAGTCCCTATGAGTCTAAACGTTCAGGCTTCATGGTGCTCTAAATGCTCAGTTCCTGACAGGATTTTTTGTTGTTGTTGTTTTTTTAACCTGGTATCATCAGTTCAAGCACACAGCATCTCAGCACATGTGCTGTTCAAACCTTCAGTCGTTTGAAAGAGAAATGGCTAAAGATTCAGTCACACAGCCTTAAGGTGCCAGTTTTATGGTTAGTGTTAGGATGCAGGTAGCTATTGGAGTATTCTCCTGAACAGTAGGTGTCACCACTGAGGAGATAATGCTACATCAGTGCTGATAAAGGAAGCAAAGTTAAAACGGGATGCAGAGACATTAAAAACAATGTTGTTGTTTTTCTCACTAAGGTCGTGTCCAAATTCATGGGCGGGTAGGCCGGAAGTAAACGGCTGTTAAATTGGACAGTCTAGCTTTCAGATTTGTATCTCGCTGTCTCGGTGGAGTTTAATAAACTCAGCTGCTCCTTGCTATCTAAAATATAACAGGACACTGGTGTAAATTCTCAACTATCTCACACTTCTGTTTAATCAGTTTTCTGTTGGACGTTTATTCAGCTCTGTGAAAACCAAGGAGGAACCCACCCAGGTGATTAGTAAAATTTGATTTAATCGAATCTAATAACTTTAATCTCAGCCAAACTGATTTACACACGAACAAATAAAACACTGAAAAAAGCCTGGAATTGGCTGGGCCATGCTATGAATTCTGGGATATGGTGGACCACGAAGGATGCACCCGACCCAACCTTCAAATTCGGGGAAAAGGAGGACACCTTTGTCGGCTGCATTCGGAAGAGTCTACAAATTTGGACAGCTTTCGGCGCGTCGCTATGTTGTAATCGGCCTACAAATACGGCTTCTGGAGGATGCAGCCCATGAATTTGGACATCCCCCTATGTCTCTAAAATGTTTCCAAACTGTTGCACCATCTCTCTGTATGTAATCTGTTATTATCTGACTGACTAAATCAACATCAAAACAGCACATCATCACAAGCAGATGTGATATCTCTCGCAGTCATTGTTAATTAAAGCTATCGCTAATGAAGCTTTGAGAAGAAAAACTATCTTTTCCCCACAGAAGTTCTGGATACAGCAGGTCATCCATGTGAGCAATACCAGGTAGTGGCAGTGGGATCTGGCCGCTCAAGTTGTAGCGAATGGCTTTGCTACAATGGGGTGATGGTTCATGACAGCCATGCCATCATCATTGCCAGACGGGCTCTTTTAAGGTACTAACTTCTAAAATTAGTTCCTAAATACAATCTCAAGAATGCAGGTGTTAAAGTGCTGGTTCTGATTTAGAACACCTGAACTTCAAATGTCTATTCTTAATATTAAGAATGAAGATGTAAAAAGCAGGCTGCAACATCTCACTTGCTCTCTACCAGTTATAATGCTTCTGATTCACTGAAAGTGCTGCTGCAGCTTAAAGTGGGAATAATATTTATTTTTCTGGCTTGTGTTCAGGTTTCTGTATAAACAGCTTTTGCTGTTCTTTGATGCTGATCCAAAGGCCAAGGAGAGCTGTATTTTTGAGAGTAGTGCAGCCAGCCACCAGCTTCAGCTCAAACCCAAGATCAGCCTGCATCTCTACACCAATCAGTGTCCCGAAGGAGCTCCTACGAACTTCTACTTTAAGTACAGCAATCTGCTAATTATCCCATTCTTTTGATTCTTTTTTTTATAGATGTTTTTAAGTCATATTTGTACTTGTAAAAGGTCTCAATTCAAATCTGTGGATTTATCTTCCAAGAAATGTGACATTTTGTACATGTTGTAAAACCTTTCTATGGGTTAATTTTAACTCTGTTTATAATGGACATTACATTTTGTCCATTACTCGTGAAGATTAAGTTCTAGTAAACTAAAATGTAACATAATGTCCTGTTTTAGGGTTTCTGCAAACGACACCTGGACCTCTATGGTTCTCCAGTATCATTTCAAAGGCCTACTGGTCCCTGTGACCTACCTTGACCCGAGTCTCTGGGGCGCCAAAGTCTGCTGCATGTCTGGCAGTGACAAACTTTGTCGCTGGACTGTTACTGGGATTCAGGGTGCATTACTGAGCCACTTTATTCAGCCGCTTTACATCACGAGCATGGTGCTAGGTAAGAAGCTTAAAGCATTTATTCTTTATTAGAAGGGAAGTGCAGCTAGACCCATCATGAATACCTGGATGTTTTTCTACAAATATTTGGATCAGCACTAGAATGTAGTGGTTTCTTCCCTTGTTCATGCACAAGTTTCATGAAAATTGGTGGGGTTGTTTTTTCTACTATGAACACATAATTTATTCCCATTTTTTTAAAGGTTAGTTTCCAAAGAGCTGAAAATGGTCAGGTACAAGAACTGAACTTAAAATGAGTGAAAAAGCAGCCAATGGCCAAACTAAAACTTTGAAAGACCTTCAGAAAGTCTGGAGAACTGTTGCTTAAAACCATTACAAAAAAAGTAAAGCAAGTCTGCTTCAGTTTATTCTTTATTAGCATTATTCTGTATGAGCAAAATATAAAGAAATGAGGGGTGGGTCAACAGTTTTGCACAGTATCTATCTGACAGCAGAATCAGTCATCATATCCATGTATCAGCAAGATAGTGAGCCAATGCATTTCAAAATATTGGAAATACTGACAAGCTTTAATTCCAGTTCAACGTTGCAGATGTAATTGGCTAAAGGTGGCATCATAACAAACTAAATTTTGCATAAATTAATTTCTTTCTGTTGCAAATGTGTTTCTAAAATCTTACTTAGGAGGCCAGAAGCTCATGAACCAGGAAGTGTCTGATATCACCAGCAAGCGACTGGGTGATGGATGGCAGATTGTTCTGCCTCAGTCCTACAAGAAACATGACATCGTCTTTGTCTGCGGGGACTACGTGGGGCCTGTTGTGCCCTCGCTGCATCATGAAAACCTCAGCATCAACTGGTGCCTCGGGGATCAGGATATTGAAGTTTTGGACAGCAGCAAGGGCTTGATTGTGGAGGGGTAAGACCCTTTTTTCTTTTTCAAGAAATCAGTCTTTGTCATGAATTAGATGAAGTTTTTAGAAAATGTGTACTAATGTGTTTCTGCACCATAAATTTGGGACGAGTATGAAAATTTTCCTTGTGCTGTCATTTGTAGAGAAATGGTAGAGCTGTTGTCAGAGTTGTCTACTTTCATGGCCTCTGTGTTGCCTGGGGCTCCTGCCATCACTTGGCTTTGCTGCTGCCGACAACTGCTGATGTCCAGTAGTTAGTGTGACACAGACATGGCTTTCTCTGGAGGCTGTTTTGTCCTTGAGCAGAGATTACAGCTAAAAATAGATTTAAGATCCTTTTTTTTTTTCTCACTGCAGTGTTGCTGCCTATTTTAGCTGTTGTCCTCTTGCTCGAACTGTTATTTTTAGGCAAACACCATGGTTTTAAGTGTCAACTATTTAGAAAGAAAACAAAAAAAGCAAAGAAAAATAGACTTCTGAAGATATTTAATTTAAAGGCAGGTATTCAGGACACGAGGTATGCAGAGGGCTGCTCTCTTTAGAGCTTGCCACAGCAGATCTTTTTTTTTTTTTTTCTCAGCATCACTGTCTTCAAATCATACATCCTTTCAGTTCTCATTACCATCTTGTAAACTTTCTCTTTGACTCTATCCTGTCCTTCAGTCACAAATCACCCCTACGCTCATCGCCACACTTTCACCCTGCCTGCACACTCTTCTGTTGTTGTGAGTCTAGTGCTTTGGATGGTTGACCCCAGATATTTAAGCTCATCGTCTCCTGCTCACTCACAAGCGTATTCTGTCTTGCTTCTAGTGGCTTTCATTCATTTTCTCTTTAGGGCATACCTCCACCTCTTCAGGCTCTCTTCTACTCCCTCCCTACTCTCACTAGAGATCTCAGTGTTTTCTATAAACATCATAGTCCACAGAGACTCCTGATGATGTAATCCCACCCCCACTTTGAACCCACCTGCCACTTCTACTGCACTCTTTTGGTCAGAGGGCCCGGTGGCGCCAGTGTCCGGCAGCCTCGCCTCTGTCAGTGCGCCCCAGGGTGGCTGTGGCTACAATGTGGCTTGCCATCACCAGTGTGTGAATGTGTGCGTGAATGGGTGGATGACTGGATTTGTAAAGCGCTTTGGGGTCCTTAGGGACTAGTAAAGCGCTATATAAATACAGGCCATTTACCATTTACACCTCACATGTCCTGGACCACTCTCACGTACTTCTCTGTCCCTCTTGAATTCCACATCTAGTCCCACTGTTTCTGTGATATGATATGATATGATATCCTTTCTCTGGGTCCAAAAAGACACTGTGCAACTCCTTCTGACCTCCTCTATACTTGTAAGTGTTCATCAACATTTGCAAATCAGAAACTGGTATGAAACCATAACTGCTGCTCACCTCTATCCTTAATCTAGCTCAGCTCTCTGTCTATCCCTCCTTTTTCTCATTTTCTTCATTCATCATCCTCAATGTATTCCATCCACCTTTTAAACACTCTTCATTCATTAGTACATTTCCATCTCAATCCTCGGAGGTGTCCTTCACCACTTCATCTGTACGTTTGTCATCTGGCAATTCTTCCCTATCATCCAGAGCCTGTCTCAACTCTTCCCTGGACTCTGACTAACATTCTTCCTCCTTTAACTTTCACCTCTGCATTTGCTTTTTCCTCTTGATTTCCAGAGTCATCCTACTGGCTTCCATCCAATTCTATCCTAGCTACATTCTCCCCTGACAACTCCCTGCAGTCTCCTTCAGATTGAACCTCATGTGTAAGATTCAGTCCTCCTGTGTGTACCTTCATCCAGTCTTATGCATTACCCCAGATTCATCCCTTTCTTGAAGCCCTTTTCATCCTTTTTACAAAACCCACCACCATCTAACCTTCTGCATTTTTCTCCTTAACATGATATCTACCCAACACCACCTCAACACCTCTGTTCCCTTCTCCTTCATGTCCATTGAAATCTGCTCCAATCATCACCCTCTCTCTACCACTTCATCCAAATTACTTCAGAATTCCTTTCTCTTCTGACATCCAGCCTTTGCTGCAGACACACCTAATAGTCAACATGCCTGCTTCGATTTCCAGATTCAAACTCCTGTCTGATCCTGTCTGACACTCTTCACCTCCACAACACTCTCCACATGCTTTCCTTTAATAGTACTCAGACTCCACTTCTCTTCCCATCTTCAGTGCTTACAGATTTACTCAACCACCAGTCATAAAAACAAGAAAACATGAATCCTATTTAATCAAACAGTACATTTGAAAGTTCATGGATAACAATAATACTATTTTTTGCATAAGTTTTATCATTTTGATTAAATAGCTTATACTGGTGGATTAAACACTGCAGAAATATTTTTATTTTTACCAGTACTGTTAGTTTAGGGCAGGTGTGGTGTAAACCTTATATTGGGTGGTGGTCTAATAAATTGGTTAAGCACTGTACACCACGGTAGAACAATATCTGGCCTTGCTTCACTTCCACCTGTCTCCTGCACACACAATATATCTTCCTTGGTTCTCTCTTGTTTTCTGTCAACAGTAGCACAATTTCCATGGTCACCTTGGCTAACAGTATCATAGACGGTGTTTTCAACCTCATCTCTGGCGAATCAACTACAGAAATCTCTTGATGAGCGGCATGTTTGAGTTGACAAAGATTTTACGCTGGATGCTCTGTGCACGTGCGCAATTGCGCACTGCTGGCACGGTCTCTGCGCACAGAAAAAAAATCTAACCTGAATTGAAATTAAAATTAAAACTTAAACAATTCTGTTTTGCAGTGTTAGTCAGTAAGTAACTGGCTGCTCCCGTATGGGATTAGAACGATGCCACCTTATCCCATAGTCCAGCCAATAATGCGATTCACATTCGTATATACGCAGCTAATCAACGTGGTTGACAGGCTATGACAGCGTCCTTATGTGCCGACACCGGTGTTTTAGCTAGCAAAGCGGCGTGGCTGATGTAGAGTGAAGCCACGTTAATGACAACGTGTACAACCATTGGAGATGTGTGTGTTTATATCAGTTTTTTAATAGTGTTGCTAGGCCACGTAAAACCAGAGTTATGATAAAAAATATATGCAATGTTTTTCTGAATATGTTCTTCCTGAATACTATCGTTGTTTATATTTACTATGGGAAGAAACGGTAAAAACGGCGTTTTATAAGAAAAAAGGCTCGAAAGCACTCTCCACCTGTGAGCAAAACCAATAAAAACCCACCTTTTCCTATTGGTCGAAAAATGTACCATGTCGACCAATCAAAAAATGATATGGCAACATGCATTTACTTATTTAGGAAGGGGTAAGTTTTAGGAGTGGTGGCGGTGTTTTGAGATGTGAGAGATTTGCGACGTTTAGCGCAAATTTTGTGTAGTTAGTGTGTAGTGTAGTCAGTAGTTTTGTTGTGTGTGTCAGAACAATGAGGCAACTACTGAATGTTACAGGTGTTACAGGAGCCCTTTATCTCATAGTGGACAGAAATTATTTTATGGAGTGGCACAAATAATTTGTGGCATCAAATTTGATGCAGAACAACTGATTGTTCTGTAAATAGTTTAAAATTTTTATTTTTAAAAAACGCCTTGGCTGCATTTTTAGGTAAACGGCTGCAAAAAAACGTTGTTATTTGCATAACTCAGTTACTTTTTTGAAGAAGTAACTATATAATTAATTGCCCAATATTGGTCATTATATACTGTATTTTGCAGACAGAGTCTCTCCCAGACGACAGACTCATACTCATAATACAAGTCAGAGCTTTATATTAAAAAAGAGAGAAAGTTGTGTTTTCAAAATTGGGGTCCAAGTTATTTTTACTTCCAATAGTGTTAACATACTACACAGGCCATGAACAACATTTTTTTTTTTTTAAATTTTCATTGTAAGTGGGCTAAAGCAGTTAATTAAAAGTAGTCTAACATGAATGTAAATGCTGTAATTTGATTATTTTAATAAACCATGTAACTTGGATGCTGGCGTGACCACAGTGCACACGTCTGCTGTTGCTCACAGTGGTCCAAGGGACCGCTCAGGGAGTTTGTGTGTTCGCTCAGACGCATGAAAAATTAGAAGGAACATTGCTCAACCCTTCCCATTTATCTGGGCTTGGGGCCGCCACTTGGAGTACACTGGCTTGTGGCCCTCCTGTAACTGAGCTCAGAACACCTAATCATAAAACTTCCAAATATTAGTGTGAAAGGAAAGGTTGCTTGTATCACATGACTTTTTTTTTTTAAATTGGTGATTTAGAAGTCTTACTCTTACTTTCTATTAACTATGATTTTCAGTACCAAGGCACTTGGCGAGGTTTTTAGGAAATAGTTATCTTGGAAGGATTCAATAGTCTTTCCCTTCTAAGTATGCACTGGACATGTAATGTCTCTGAGTAACAGAGAAACAAAGCTAGGTTTCGAAGAATATCAGGGGTTATAGACTTTGTCAGGATGGAAGAGACCTTAAATTATTTGAAAATGAGTCTCCCTGAACAGGCTTTGCTAATGTCAGCTTCTGTGAGTGCAGTCACACTCAATTCCTCCTCAACATTTTGTCTGTTTAGGCTGCTGGGTTCCTCCCCTGGGTCTCACTCCAGAGTGTCCCCTAAGAAATGTGTTAGTGGTAGTGGTAAGTGCTGCCTGCAGGAAACCCTTCCTCTCTTTCTCTCAGCCAGACCACAGCCACACTTTACCTCGGCAGTGTGATAAAATTGTCTCGCCAGACATGTTTAGCACAAATAAGCTCTGAAGCAGAGAGTGTCCCCACCAGAGTAGCATTGCATCTGCTATAAAGGTCAAAAAAGAGTGCTGCAGTGCTGCAATGAGAGGACATATTTTTCATTTATAGTTTTTGGTTTTTGGAGGGTATCATACCCTAAATACCTCACTGCTGCTTGCTAACTGGCTGCAATCACTGTACATTGTCTAATATGGTTAAATAAGAAGGTGTGAGTATTTAATCGGGCTCCCAATTCAAACTGATAACCGTAAAAGCTTTTGGATACATTGTTGTATCATATCAATACATGCCTGTACATGAAGTTGGACTGCAAATGAAGGAAGAATGTGGACATTAAATGATACAGAATTGAAAAGTTGAATCTTGTCAGGTGGAAAAAGCATTTCAATTAACAAAGGACAACTTTTTTGCTGCAAAATATGTTTTTTATTGATTGCATTGTGGCAGAATGATACCATCAGCATTAATATCCAGTGGCTGCAAATAATTTCCAGGAAAATGAAGGTTTGATTGCGCAGCAAAAACAGGAAGAGGAATGGCAATTTTCATTTCCTTCTTAGCTGTTGGTCACATAATCTCCACAGCTGAAAAGTGTTTTTTAAAGCTTTAAATAATTTGTAGCTCACCTGGTAGAGCGTGCACTACATGTACCAGAGGAAGAGAGCTTACCATAGTGGCCTGCATTCATTTCTGCTCCAGGTCCTTTTCAATCATTTCCCCTTTTCCTCTTCACCTTCCTGTCTTTTTGTTCTTTTTTAATAAAATCTTCAACAGCAGTTTTAAGAAGAAGTGTGTGTGTGTGTGTGTGTGTGTGTGTGTGTGTGTGGGGGGGGGGGGGGAGTGTATCAAATGCACCTAAAAATAGCTTGCATTAAAAATAGTATATCTTTTGTTGTATAATGAAAACTTCAAGAGGACAAATGCATCATAAAGCAAATTTAAGTAATATGTGGGAAACATTAACTGTTGGAAAAATGTTAATGGTGGATTTTAATGTTTCTCCAGCTCTCCTTCTGTGAGCGTGCCTGGCTACTCAAGCAGACTTTGCAAGAGAGCCCTCTACAGTTATTTCCTCAAAGTTGCACAGCTGGGTGGGCACTCCTATCTGCTGGAGCTTCCCACGTACCACAGTGTCAAGGTTTGTGAATCCTCAGTGTGAACTGTGCAAAGCTTTCCATTTGATGAGTAATAGAAGGTTGGGTTTTTAGTTCCCTTATGTGATGTCTGATGATGTAAATGGTTTTATTCTTTTATAGGTGGAAGCCAGTGTCTACCAGACGGTCAAAGAGCTGGTGAGACAGCAGTTCCTGGAAAACCACGCAGGACCGTGGAATTCCAAAAAGCTGGTGGATTGCTTTAGCGCTTGAACTCGCAACTGGAAACCTGTCATGCCGATGTTTACCCAAGTTCCTTGAGAGATTTGATTTGCTGTTCTTCTCTGCACTTTGCTAATTACCTTCAACAGTAATTGTAGTTTTGTTTTATGTACGACATTAGAGTTTTCAGTTTGTGTAGGTGTTTGAGAAAAATAAACAAGGCCCTGCTGTTGTGCACCAGACTGAAGGAGTCAGTTTGAATGAGTTGTGGGTGGAAACACATCGCTCAAAGGCTAACAGTGCACAAAATGGGGAACATTTTCTGTTGTGTCAAGTAGAACTGAGCAACATTATTGCCAGAAGCTTGAAAATTAACAATTCCTTTTATGGAGCTCGTGTTATGAAAAGGTAACTGTGTGCGTTTTTTTTATTTAATATTACTGCCATTCACTATTTTCAACATTTGACCTTTTTTAAATGTGAATTATTTCATTTATTTTTTGTGCATTTGTAGCCAAACTAAGTCCAGTCAGAGGGTAAAATCAGCACCCGAAGAACCAAAATAAGGTCTGTAATGAGGTCCATGTGTTCTCTTGGTTTTAATAGTAACTTAAGATGAAGTAAAATGGAGAAAAATAAATGTTTTCTTTAGTTTTAAATGTTAGATATTAACACATGTTCTCTGTATGCTTTCTATTGCACAATGTGTTGTTGTTTTGCACGTGTATTAATTAATCAGGAACTTGTACAGCTCAAAAACTACAACTTCAGAATTTACCTGTCAATTCAATCAACACCTCTCTTGTATTCTGGAAGTGAAAGGTGAAGCGTGGCAGAACTGTCACCAGCTTTTTTGCAGATGCAAAGGTGAGACAGGCAATATAAAACAAAAAGATCCTTAGTAAGCTCTCACACATCGTGCTGGGAGATGGATAAGTTGTGACTCCACATTGCTACAAGCCCGTCTCAAAGAATGGCAGCTGCATAATTAAAGCATACACAGACTGCGCTAGTTTAAAAACACTTGTTTCCATAGGCTCTCTGAAATGAGCAGCAGAGACGTCCATAGTTAGACTAATTATTCAGAAACATCATATGTTGATCAGAACAAAGGTGTCAGAATTTACACAAACAAAATGGCACTCGCAGCCACGAAAAAATAAAGTGTGGTGATCTTTCCGTCTGTGAGCTGATTGAGGGATGGTTGTGGAGTTGTTTGGTTTGAGAACAGTTTCTGGCAAAAGAAATTAGGATAAAGATGAACACAGTGAGACTTCTGTCATCTTAAATTTAATACTTTTTTTTTTTTTCTTACACAAACTTTGTGGTACCACGGTTCATTGTCACCATGGCTCCACTCACCAGTTGCTTGGCAACCAACTCCTCCTTGGAACTGATGCAACTGCTCGTGTCTCCATAATTACAGGCTCTTTTACAATATTTAGCAAAAACAAAAACAATAGAATTGCATGAAAAACAATATCTAATGAAGCTGCAGCGATGCTTGCAGTTTAATTTGGTCTGACATCGCATGGATTGCATCTGTGGTTATCCTGAATTAAAGTACACTATGCTTAGACTGTGTGTGTAGTTGTGGTATATAACAGCTGCTTAAAACTTTGGGATCACTTTTCAGTGTGCCTGATTCTAAAATAAAAGCATATTTGTTTTTGTTTTGTTTTTAATCTAAAATAACATTTAAGCAGAGAAGAATTCTGAGTGACATTTATTTATTCTAAATTATTGAGGATTTTAATGGAATAACTAAATACACTTTGTTTCTGTGGTCCAGTGGCATGCTGGGTTACTTACATGTATATAATTTAAAACGATCATTAGAAAAATAATTTGCACAGCAGAAATTGGTTATGCTGGTTAAAACATTGATTTATCTGGCTAGTCATGTGTGTACAGTATCAGCCTTTGGGTTGGGTTATAGTCTCAAATAAACAAAATTCTCTCTGTTACGGTTCTAATAATTTAGTCCATGTGGGAAAGTGCCGAATAATTAAAGATTTTGTACGACGATGTGCTCGCCTTTATTCTCAGAACAACACAAAGGAGGGGAAAAAAAGAGGCACCAGTACTCAACTGATCAAGAGCAGAAGGGCATCACAGTCCTTAGACTGAGTAACAGATCATCAGCAGGCAGCCTCATTAAATGTTACCCGCAAGTGCCGTATCGTGCTGGTTAAGAAAGGGACTGTGGAAACTTCTGGGTCTTGTTTTGTTTTTGTTTGTTTTTTTATTTGACTCTGACCCTCATGGAATAACTTTCATTTTGTAAAATATGTCCACTCTGGAAAGTTTCAGAATTTAAAAAAACACAACAACACGTCATTCACACAGTTTGATGCTGCAGACACACAAATCGCTACAATAATTAAACGCGATAAAACCGCATTAGGTTGAAGCAGTGCTGTATCAGTGGTAGTTGCTAAACATTGAATCAGTTGACGTTATTGATTTATTTAATAATAAATATTTGCAAAATTTCTGATCAGTTTCATGTTACATGGCTAAAAACACTGAGACAAATCTTTAGTGGTAGTCAATGTGTTGCGCTCTTCTTTATTCTTGCTGGTGAAGCATGTGATTCCTCCAGCCAGGTGTTAGGCTCACCCCTCTGCAGGAAGGCGGACCTCCCAGACCCAAAGGGCTTCTCTGAGGTTGAGGAAGCGCCAAGGAATTCATAAAAAGGCCTACAAGATAATTAAACATCTGTGAGCAATTCAGAGGTGTGAAAAACCTGTGTGTGAGAGAAGAATGTATACCTGGGAGTTTAAACTGAAATTGAGCTGTCAGATGGTTGACGGAAACCTTTTTAAGGAATAACAGACATGTCCTTTTACTTGTGTCTAAACCAGCTTAATTACAAAGCCTGGTAATTATTTAACGTCGGTGCAGTCTCATTAATGTAAGCAGTGACCTTCAGTGTGAATTTTGGCAGCTGAATGCAACGGTGATCTGTGCTCATCATTTTACTTTAAGGAGCCTGAATCTAAACACGATGAACTGTAACTTTTAATTGTAAGCTTAAATGTCTTATAACAGATTAGAGCCAAGGAAGTTTAATGTCAACAGAGGAAAGTCCACCGAAGAATGAACGTCTCACGAAATGTCATCATGTACTTAATTTATCTTGCTCATAATAAGTGTACTGAAATGTCTTGACCGAATCATAGTTATGAGTTTAGTCAGGACGTGTGGTGCCTGGTTTTCTCACCCAGGTCTGGTCTCTTGCAGGATGAATCTCGCTGGCTGTAGTTGGAGGAAGCTGACGTGCTATCTGTGGAGGAGGACTTAGTTGAGCTGACTGATGGTCTTAATGCTCCCGGAGGATTTGTTTTGGGCTTTGCCTGAGCTCCAATCGAAGCCGAGTTGCTCCATTCTGGACAACAGTGGCAGACAAGTAATGTAAGTGAAGCCCAAAGTAGTGTTTGCTGCTTTGCTTTCATTGCAAGTTACCCCATAAGTTGAACTTTTAACAGCACCAAACAAAACAAACAGATTTGTTAGATTGAGTATGATCGAGTCTTTGCATAGTATCAGTATCATGTACTAATTTCAGTACTACTTTATGAGCCTCGACAAAAAGGTCGCCATAAAAGTAACTGAACTGAATTGATGAGGTCACGCTGTGTTACGTGTGGGTCTCATACCAGAGTGCTCCTCAAGTCGAAAACGTCCAAAGCAGAGGTGAATCCTCCACTGTTTCCTGACATTCTCCTTCATTAAACAGTGGAAGAAAAATATGAAAAGTCCTGCAGCAAATAGAAAAGTAAGAAAAGGTCGTGAGCTCAAGAAGATTAGATAAGATCTGGGTTTGTAGCTCTTTGTTCCTCGCGCAGGTATTTCTAATTTTCTCTGGAATAATTTCATATAGAGAAGTAAACAGCAGTGGCTGCTTCACTCTAATATACAAAAGAAAGTATTATAAGAGAGACCAGTAGAGGTGAAAGCTATTGTGAAATGGTTGCATCATTTGGCTGTTTGAAATCTTCCTTTTCATCTTTTTTTTCCCCCTCATCCGAGCTTCTTTTGAACTCCGGTTGCAAAGCGGGTTGTTGTGGAAAACTGCACACGTGGTTAGCAAATTTTCACACAATAAATAAATCCACAACAACACCCAAAAGGTCGTCTTCTTAAAAGTAAAGCACCATCTTTTTACAAGTCTGTGCGTGTTTATAATGTTTGATCTTTGGCATATTACACTATCCTTACTTCTGAAAATAGTTTTGACTGACTGAAAAGAACTAACACAGCCAGATGTTCATGTCAGCTAATAAAGACACACTTGGCTGACCGAGACGTTAAGTATTCAAAAAAACTGCAACAGATTGAGGCTAAACAGTTAGTTATATGGGAAAAAATAAGCTTGATGACTTTCAAACTTAAGATAAAATTCTATCTGGACGTTATCGAGCTTTCATTAACTGCCTCTGTACAAAAGGACAACCTTGCAGGCTGTTGAGTCCAGAGAACAGGTACAGCAGAACTATTCTGCCTGGCCCCCAGCCAAAGAAGCCAAGAGTCCATGTTAGCCCCAGTAACAAGGTTAGACTGGCAACTCCTTTCAAGTCCTGCATGACTCCACTCCTGGTCCCTGCCGGGCTGTTGGCTCGCATACGTCGAATCTGGATTAGAACCACCACAAAAACCTAAGAGGAGATTGAAAAGAAGCCTCAGAGTGGTTGGATTACAGGAAAATGGTAAAAGGGTCAAAAGCAAATTTACACAGTAATAAAGAATGTGTCTAATATGAAGCCACTTTGTTAGATACAACTGTTCAGCTGCTCATTAATGCAAATGTCTAGTCAGCAAATCACATGGCAGCAGCTCAGTGCATTTAGGTATGTAGACATGGTCAAGGCAACCTGTGGAAATTCAAGCTGAGCATCAGAATGAAGATTTCTAATGGTCAGTTCTGATTATCATAATTTGCTATAAACAACATTAAAGCATGGATCCATCCTGCGTTATATCAACAGTTCAGGCTGCTGGTGGTGTAAGGGTGTTGGGAATATTTTCTAGGCACACTTTGGGCCACTTCATACCATCTGAGCATCATTCAAACGCCACAAGTTGCTTGAGCATTATTTCTGACCATCTCCATTCCTCTTTGATCACAGTGTACCAATCTTCTCACGGTTGCTTCCAGCAGGATAATTCACCATGTCAAAAATTTCTGAAAATTTCAAACTGGTTTCTTAAACATGGCAGTGAATTTATGGTTCTTAGATGGCCTCCACAGTCACCAGGCCTCAGTGATCACCAGATAAGGTAAACGTAAGATTGACATCATGGACACGCAGCTGACAAATCTGCAGCAATTGTGTGATGCTGCCATGTCAATGGATACCAAAATGTCTCAGGAATCTTTCCAGCAACTTGTAGAATCTGTGCCACAAAAAATGTTTCGGAGGACAAAAGTTATCCAGTCTGTACTGATTATCAAAAACGTTGCCTGTTAAATCCTGATATAGAAACAAATGAAAAATGTTGAATTTAAAAGGAATAAGGAGAACGCATAACAATCTAAAAAGTAAAATCTTTAATGAAATGTGGAAATGATTTACCCCAGTGTTGAAGAGAAAGATGAACACAGCGTAGGCAACCACAGACACATAAAATGTCACATCGTCCTGGAGCCAGCAGCTGGGAGGGTGACAAACAGGAAAAAGACAGACGAGGCATTAGTCGATGAGATCAGTGAACACGACGAATGATCAGTGTGGTCGTATTTGAACTAATGAAAACGTGTTACTGGCTTATCATTCTTGAATCATGTGTTTGGATAGCCTGAGAATGTAATACCACGTTACATGACTTCCAATATGACATCAGATCAGCTTGATCTGGCTGAAAATAAAATGTGAAGGAAATGGTTTTATCTATTTTTGAAGATTTGTGGTTTTACATCATGGATTTGCTTTTGTAATTGGAGAAAATATGTTGTGATATTCATTTTGTCCAGCTAAGAGATAGATAGAGAGATGGAGAGAGAGAGAAACCTTCAACTCTCTTCAGATCATCAAGTATGTATCAAGATATGAAAAATGAATAAAAGATGAATCCAAAACTCACAAGTTATCAGAGTTGTCCAGCAGCTGTAAGGTAGAAGAAGAAGTGTCTGTGTAGATGTGACTGCCGTAGGCCTCTTTGTTCACGATGAGCACCAGGATGCAAATCACCAGAGGAAGCCCTGGATGGAGATTTCAAATACATACAAGGGTATGTACTTACAATGTCATACCCTCAGAAAAATATTAAACAGAAAATATAATTGCTTTTAAAATGGACCCTTTTTGTTATATAAAAATAGCTGTCTAATGTAATGCACTTTTAGAATTGTTGATGATCATAATCGCTATGAGGCTATAGTTTAGGTGTCACAAGTGTTCGAAAAGCTCCATGTCAGGCAATTTATTCTCTTTATGATTTCAGAAAGAGGGGAAATCATTAATATGGCCCAGTTCCCTCCATCTGCTGTTTAAATTTTGATTTTGTGAGGTGCAGCCAATCAGAAGGTGACCTAAAGGGAGAGGAGCAAAATGGTTTAATACTCTGCACTGGGGCCCAGTATATGATAAAGATTATTTTGGAACCATGACTCATGCAGAGCATCTCTGCTAGAGTCTAACGATCTAGAGATGGACCTGGAAATGAGCATAATGCGTCCCATTAGAGATTTTTATGAGCTGTCATCACACCATATAAGTAATAATGTTTTCTGTGTTGCCATTAACTAAAGTTCAGTCGTGCAAAAATGTGACTCACCCCATCCCAGAAAACAAAACTTGAGCATATAAGAGGGCACGTAGGTGTTGAATACTTTAACAAGGGCAAAGTACATGTTAACGGCCTCTAATCCCATCCAGGTGAATGATGCAAGCAGGAAGTAGTGCAGGGTGGAGGCCACAGCCACGCAGAGAGGGTACAGACCCCAGGAGGACAGCCAGGAGTTGACCAGAAACACCAGATTCAAGCCCAGCAGGGCCAGAGAGAGGTTGATGAGAATCTGAGAGGGGTAATCTCTACGAAGCTTTCTAAGAGAGATATAGACATCGTTGAGAAAGTCGAGAGGTTAGGTACAATGATACTTTTGTGCTACATGCAGATACACGTACAGAAAAACCTTTAGCAGTGAAGTAAACTCAACAAACCTGAGAAATGCATGCATTAAAATACCACCATGACAGTGAAATTTCAGCATCTCCTTCGCTGCTTTCTAACACTGAAAACAATGTGTGCCTCACTTAAAACAATAGTTTTTCGCATACATTTGAATTGGTGTTGACAGGCCTGTAGTAGCACCCACAGATCTGTGCTGCATGTAAGCAGAAAACGCTTACTCGAAAGCTGTGTACGTGAGAACGGTAATTCCCAAGAAGAGTGACGAGACTCCACAACCAAGATAGGTGATAATGGTCAGGATCTGCTCATTAGCAGGGTCCAGCTGAGTCCTGGCGGCATCCTGGAGACATGGAGACGTTTGGTTACAGGGCTGTATTTTCCAGTGTGCATTATTAGCTCTTGGCTGATCCTGTTCCTAACTGTTCCCATTGCCGTGTGTAAACTTGCATAAAGCCCAGCATCTGTCTAACCACTACTACACTGAAACACTTTTTACTGTCTCTAGCACTTATAGTAAAATTAGTTTCATCATAGCTCAGTGATAAAGTATAGGAATGGGGTTTTATGTATTTTTATTGTGTTTAATTATATAGGGGGGAAAATCTGACATTCATTTATGTAAAGGAAACAACTTGTTAATCAAATAATTTAAAGTGGTTAAAAAAATCCTCTTCGGTAAGCATTCATTACTCTGTAGGCTGAAAGCCACAGAGTAATGAATACGGGACACTGGTCTGCACCACAGAAACCATGGAATAATTAGTGAAATAAGTAAATCTTTTTAAATAAAATGTATTAGAAATTAATTATAGATTTAATACATTATGTATTTATTTCAATTTTTAATTAGTTACAGACACATTTAATTATTTAATGATGAATTTATTCATTTAATTTTGGCGTTCTTGGTACTGAATAGCCCAGGAGGCATTTCTCATATTTATTATTATTAATAATGGTGCAATTGTTGCAAAACAGCAATCCCATTACAGTATATGTTGTCGGGAGTTACTCGAACATAATGAACTGTTTCAAACTTTTCTTTGCAGCAGTTTATTTTTTAAATAGTATTCCTTTAGTGCCCTCTGCTGGTTAAGCCTGGTCAAAGCATATTGACACCTCTGCAATTCAGTTTGATACAAGAAAAATAAAAACATAATTAGTAGTGTGTGTATTGTTGCTGCTTGTACTATCGTGCCATTACCAAAACTTTAAAGTGCTCTGCCAAAATGTGCTTTTTAGGAAACAGAAAAACAATATTAAAGTAGTAGTTTGTACCAGAAGAACTCCAAAGTGTGTGAGATGATCACACAGGCAGGTTGTGTAGTAAGGGCTGCTGTTGTATTTCCGACATCCATAATTGTCCCAGTCTCCTTGTCCATCTGCATGAGAAGAGTAACGTTTAATGTGGCCCGCTTCTTCCAGAGTTGATTTGATTTGGAAGAATAGGACTGAGATCAGGACGTACTGTTTTTGTTGAAGTTCCAGTACACACACTCGACCTGCTTGTAAGGCTTAATCAGAGACAAAAGAAACATTAATGCATTCATTAATTAAAGGTGCTTTCATTACATGCAGTGTATATTGATAGAAACAACCTCTCCTACTGTGTTTGGTATAAGATGTTGGAGTGTGACTTCAATATCTTCTTCCAGGTCTTTGATTGGACAGCTGGCGTTGGTCACACTGGCTGCCACCACAAAAGTGTTGAGGGTCTGATCTATTTGTCTCCCCTGAAATTAAAACACAGTATATATGAATAACATGTTTCACTAATAAGCATCTAAGCACAATTTGTTTGTTTAAAAATCTTGACAAAGAAGTGGCTTCATAGAAAATACCACCTTAAAGAGCGACGCGATGGCGTAGAACTGAAACTGGATTCTCGGTGGGGTCTGATTTAGGGCTTGTTGGGGGAAGCAGTGCTGCAGGGCAGATGGGAGGGAGATGAAAGCCAGTGTGCTGTTGAGGGGATGCCTGTTGATAAAAATCTATAAAGACAAATTTTCTTAATTCTTTTTAAAGCTCAGGCAACATGTTTCAGCTAACAGCACTGTTGATTTCTGAGATGCACTGCAGACAATTTAAGCAGCATTAATACGGTAAGTACAGACTCATCTGTATGTTTGCTTAAATATCGCCAAAAAAGACAATGTTTAGTGGCCGTTTCAAGCTGCTGCAAACAGCACTGTTCAAAGCAATGACTGTAGAAAAGCTTACAGTTATTGGTTCAAAGTAGCATGTTTTATTCCACATGTGTAAACCTTTTGTAACACCTGTTCACCTGCTTCTTAATGCAGAAATTCAGTTTTATTTATATAGTTCCAGTTGACAACAACAGTGGCCTGTAGGCACTTTATATTATAACATAAAGACCCTACAATATTAGAGAGGAACCCCAACAAACACAGGACTGCCCTATGAACAAGCACTTGGCAACATTGGGATGGAAAAACTCCCTTTTAACAGGAAGAGACCTCCAGCAGAACCAGGCTCAGGAAGAGGAAGCAAGCTGCTGAGATGGAGAGAGATGGGGCAAATGACAAAATATTAAATCAGCCAATCACATGGCAGCAGCCTTGTAGACATAGTCGAGTAGACCTGCTGAAGTTCGAAGCAACAGAATGAGGAAGAAAATTTACAGAGAAATTTTGCCGACCTCTGTTTTTTTGCCGGTTGCATCAGACGCCACTCCAATCATTAAACTGTTAAACTCTCCAGGAACTACATCCACCACTGCGATACCGATGGCTGGAGCGACCAGGGTGGAGGAACCCTGATAACCCACTATTCTGTCTCCCATTGCTTCTGTAATATTCAGGATGCTGGAGAGAAGACAGAAGATTTTAGTGTCCCCACATCAGATTGTTGGAAAAGTTTATTTCTCGTTCTGCATTCGTTCCTTACTTGTTAGTAAAAGGCACCAGGTTGCTCTCAGATTTCAGTATTTTTGAAATAATGTTGAGAAGAGCTTGGCCCAGCTCTGGTGTGACCACGCTGACGTTAATGATGTCCTGCAGCTTGTCGAGGACTATCGTCAGTTCGTCATAGTTGAGTGTGGGGTGGTTACTCAGTAAAACTTCAATCATATCCACCACATCCTGAGCATTATCTGGAAGTTAAATGGCACAACTTGTGAAACAGGCATTTTTATCCCATTCTAACTTGTAACACAGCATATGTCTAATATGTAACAGGGTTTATGTTGGAAATACAGATGTTTGGGTAATTTTAGAGCTGGGGAAAAAAGTCTGTGACTGACCGGCAGTTACGTTGACAGGGTACAGGTCAGGGATGGTCTCCACCACTGGACCACAGTCTTCCAGCTCTGGAGCCATCCAATGGGTATTGAGCTTGCCTTTACTGTCAAACGGAAGGTGGACAGAGGGAGAATGCATAAAAAAAATCTGCAGAGAGTAAAATCTTTAACCTTTTTTAAATTTTTCATCATCTAGTTATACTGCCACCTCAGCATGTTGCATATCAACATTTGCTAGCCGCACTCTTACTGGAAAATAAATGGCATCGGCTAACTACCTGACAACGGAAATGAGGTTAATTCGATGGATTGGGGACATTATGTGAGACCTCACACAGCTGTGAGACATTTTGATTCTGAGAATTACCGATCATTTAACCTCTCATTAGTGACACTGAGGTCTTGATTAATGCATTTACAGCAGAGCCATCACTGAGTGTTGTGACACTGAGTCAACACGCAGTCTTTAGAACAGCAGTAAAGCCATATGAATGTATACCAACGGATGTGATTAATACTCAGACTCGTACGTATCCATGTGTTAAATTTATCAGCCAGCCAAATACATAAAACACACAGCACACTTCAACTGTAAACATGAGGACAAATGTCAGAGCATGTGTACTTTAGCAGTGTTGGTCTAATAAATCTTTACTGCTGGATTGATTTCCATTACTTTAGCTGCAGACATCCAGGGCATCAAGAGGATGAAGCCCAGTAAAAAAAATTTTTATGTTTTTTCACTAGTAAAGGTTTATATTGTTGAGTAGACAAATCCAGCAGCCCTGATAAATCTAAGCTTTTAAAAAAGTCACCTACATAGATGACGAAACCCACAGATTCATTGCAACGAGTTGCCCAGCAGTCTTTCACACTATGCTGCTTTTAAACTCAACCATGTCACTGACCTGTTGCCATTTAATCGCATATTTTGTGAGATGTTTCACTTGGACTACAAATGAAAAATGATTAACAGTCCGAGCTCTCACCAGTGTCGAGTGGCGTAGTGGTCCGGGTTCTTTGGGCACGTTTGATTGGCAGTTTCTCCTCCTGAAGTTTCAGGCCACACAAACAGACCTTTCAGGGTTTGGCGGATTTCTGCATTGCACTTAAATGACACTGGAACAGTGAGATGTTTGAGAAAGAGATCAAAATGAGAAGATTTTCAGGGCTGGGTCCCCCCCCCCCCTTTTTTTTTTTTGAACTCACGTATCTGGCTTATCTCTATGTCCTCAGTGAGTATGGAGATGGACCCCTTATTATAAGGTGTCAGCAGTATGTTTCGTATCCGCTCTTCGATTTCATGGATGTCTGACGGCATCATGACTTGTACCTGGAAAATACAGCTCTCTCTTCTGGAAGTAACAGAGCTAAATATGGTTTGCAGAATGACAATGGGCTCATGTACATAGCAAATATAACATCACGATGTTATACTTTTTTAATATTACCTGCGTAAAGGCAAATAAAAATGAACAAAGTAGCAGCCAGTTTCCTCCTCCTCCAGTCAGAATTTCAATTTTTTTGTTTATTGTAATCAGTTCTAACTAAAATTGTATGGAGACACACGAAGCTTACCTTGAACCTGTGTCTGCTAATACCTGGGAAAGAGTAAAGAAGATGAAGATGAAGCTTTCAGGGGAGAAACAGCCTTTTGGTTTAAGAAGGCACTGACACATTTTTTATGCTTACTTACTCTGATAGGGTATTCTGACTGCAGCTTAGGATGATTTCTGGAAGTGAGATCAGTAACTTAAGTTGTTTAAATTGAAAGACCTTTGCGTTCATCAGAATGTGACATATTTCTGGAACTGGGTGAGTTGGTGAGTGGTACTCTACCTTTGAGCTTTGGGGACCAGCTGAAATTCAAGCACTGTCATCGAGTTGTTTGGTAGGCTATTGTTGAGCTGTGAAGAGGAAGTCAGCATTCATTTTACTGTATTACTTCTGCTGTCAGGATTTTACACCCCTATATTTAACCAGGTGAAGGAAAAATAGTTTCCTGTATCTTAAAATAAGAGCTTAGGTGTTCTGTAAGACGTACCCAGGACCTAAGGATCTGTTCTGAGTCACAGCCGCCTGTTATGGACACGTTCACCTTAACCTGAAAATACAGTTCTGCAAAGGAAATTGAGACAGATCAGAAAGTTTTCACCAAGTAATTTATGATGTCAGATGAACCGTAATGTACATGCAGTTGTGAAACTGACCGGAGACATTTTCAGGGTTTGTGGCAATGGTCGTAGGCGTGGCTACAGTAGTAGTACTTGTACTTGTGATGATGCTTATGGTTGGGGGTCTAAATTCGGTGGTAGAAAAGGGTGTGGAGGATGGTATTGTGGTTGTAGAGGTAATATTTGTCACCGGAGAAGGCTGTGTCATCGTACTGGAGCTGCTGGTATCAACTAAGAAACCATCTGGAAGATGCATGTCAGAGACCCACAATGAGTTTTTCTGCAAATGCTTCACAAGACCGCACACGTACAGTGCTTTAAAAATTGGTTAGACCAGCACACAATGAACGGTTTATGCCACGTCTACTTTAAATGAACAATATTTGTTATTACAAAAATGTTGTTTCTGTAATGGTTAGTCCAAACGCTTCAATCAAAATGATATTTGTTCATGTTAAAATATAGATAAATATATAAAAACGGAACTAAATAGAAAAACACCCTTAGAATTTCATTTATTTCATTACTAATTAGATAAATGAATTTTTGTGATTGAACGTTATGCACTCAAGAAAGTCCAGTTTGTCGGCTAAAATTTGGGAATATAAATGTGAATTCAGTTTGATATTCATCCTCTGTGTCTGCAGAAAAGCTGGAGAACATTAAAAACTTGTAAACTTAAACTGACTGGTTGTTGGTGCATATACCAAGGTTATGACCTAAAGCTACTGCAAAGCTTTGTAGAGATTATTTGACCAAGAAAACAGAATCTGGAAAACTTGGGATTTATTGGATTCAAATAAAGATCACACAAACGTTTCATCCAAAGCAAGTTTCTGGAAAGAAAACTATTTGCATCGAAAGAGACTTTTGAAAAATACCAAATGTTAAAAAACAAAGCAAGACCAGGAAGAAACTGTAATGAAAGCCAAATGAGATTATAAAAAATATACAGTTTTTTTGGTTATTATGTACGAATAAGAACTATAATTCGTTTTTATTAACTATTATCGGCTTCTGTTGAGAATTATTTCCTACCGACAGGTGTGGTGTGTATGTTTTCTGCATCAGCCCACAGCTGTAACAAACCACTGGTGTCGTTGTAGGGATTTTTAAGCCTCGTGGCTATTAGAGACTGCACATCTGCCACATCCTCAGCAGGGATGACATTCACATATACGTTGCAGCGAAAACTACAAGGAAGACACAAAGTCATGGTTTAGATACCACGTTCTTATTCTCTTCTACAACAATGCTTTTCAGGTATTTCGATTATTTTGGGCTCTTTAACCAAAGTTAAAGCCCAACCAAGGGTTTTTTTCTATTAAGATCAATGTTTTTCCCAGATTATGAAAATTTGGCAAAATTTAGAAGCAAAGAATTTTTTGTTTTGTTTTATATACAAATGAAAGAAACCTGTCTGTACATTTTTTTTAAATAATTTCAGATAGAAATCACACAATATTCTGGGAACTGTAACTCTCTACCATATTACCTGTTGACACTGGAGGGACTGAACCGCATCTGAAGAATAGAAGAACATTTGATACGTATGAAACAAGATGCTGATAAAGATGCTGTCCAGGTCTTACACTCCTACTGTCCTACTGGCCAAACAGACACAGCTATATTTGCATTGAGATGACATCCCCTCATACATACATCAACCTGGTGCATCAGTTGAGCTCTCATGTTCTTACCAGCTGGTCTTCATATGGTGTTTTTACGAGGTCTTCTGTATTGGATCTGAAAATAAGAAAATCAAAGAAACTCAGTAACCTTCTGGCACATTTGTTCCTCCCCTCTGACGTGTACTATAAAACAAGATTTAATTGTGTGACACACAGTGAGATTCAAATGAATTTTATTGCAAATGTAAATCATCTCCTACCTGGATAGTTCAAACACAGATACTATGTGTAAATAGATGTAGCTCGGCAGCTCCTTTCTGAGCTGCAGGAACAACAAAGAGCAGAAGGCAGTGTTATAGCTGCTGAGATTTACTGCTGCTGAATAAATGTAAAGTAAAGTCTGCACAGTATAATGAAATCCAAAGCAGCAGGGTCTGGAAGTCTGACCCTACACACCTCTGCCAAAGCTAAAATTTCCCGCCACAGCACGCACAAAATCCCTGGATCCAAAACAATATCTGGATTGAGTCTGTGAAATTCTCTTCAGAATATATATTTTTAAAAAATGCTCTAAATTTATCTTATTTCCGTAATTTATGGATTTATGGAGATGTGATTTCGCTCCGTCTCACGATGGTAAAGATTTTAAAACTGGTAAAAAGAATTTGGACCAAATGAGGATCATGTTTGGAGTTACTCACAAATCCATTGATAACTTTTTGATTAAAACGGTTAATGAAAACAAACAAACGGAATAAATAACATGAACTCATTGGCAGAGGTAATAAAAATAATTCTTCTTATACCAGTTTTTCAAGAATTTAAAAATAGATGAATAAACCTTTTTTTTTTTTTTTTAAGTTTTTGTTTGTTTTACCCATTGATGTGCGATGTCTCTGGCTGTGTAGATCTCAGTTTTGTTCTCATCCTGACGAATAATAGTAATTATCAGTTTCACTTGGTAAATGGACCATGCTGCCAAAGAGAACATAAAACTGCATTAAATGTTTGTAGATTTCATTTAAGACCATAAAAAACCAAGAGTGATAACGTTCAAGCCTACTTCAGTGTGTATATTTTTTTATTTGATTTTTTTTACAGTTTGACAGATTTTTTTCTTTATCTTATCAATATTTGAACCTGACCAATATATCACTGGGCTCGAAAGTAAAGGAGAGATGGGAGAAATTGTCATATTATCTTAGTGAGGACTCATAAAAAACTACAGATAACAAATGCTGAGAAATCTCTGGGTTATTTTTGTCTGAATAAAGAAAAAAGTATCAGTCGATATATCGCATTATTGAATCACTAAATATTGGTATCAGTCTTAAAAATCCCCACATCACTCTGCCTCTATTTAATAATGGCTGCTTATTATTATAAACCAGTAGCTCTCAAACCTCAGAAGCCTGTAGAGTAAAATGACTTTACAGCCTACAGCCCACCGTTTCCATCAATCATTAACAATTAAAAGGATCCAAGTCGGACTTGACGTAATTGAAAGTCTGTGTAAAAGCATCAGCATTTTTATTTTTCCTAAAAAAATTAATTTATTTAGTTTAGTTTCACCAGCAGCCACGTGGTGTGTCTCCCCGCCCATAAACTATATATTTTGTATTACGATATGAAGAAAAGATCAAACTGTATTTTTTCCTATCTGCACTGACCTAAAACTGGAGCAGCGCTTTCAGCTAGAGGGAAAGATTCATGTGGAACTAATACTGCGTTTTTCATATGGCTGAACAGACTGTGTGAAAGGAATTTTCTTATGTAAACTAAGCTCTATAGTGCTATGAAAGAGGATTAGGGCCAGTGAAAGAAAAAAATCTTTGGGGGTCATGAGTTCTGACTTCTTCCATATTTCTGAGAAAAACTGGAATGTCTTTTTTTTTCATAAAATTCCTGCATTTAGTAGCCAAGAAATTAGAATCATTAATAAGTAAAAGTGTCAACATTTATCAGCTTATTGAAACTGTAGACTGTTCCAGTTTTGTAGAGATGAAACAAGCTGCTTGATTAATGCGTCTAATTTTCATCTAATTGATTATAAATTTGTTTTTACATTTACTTAACTGCCAAATAGACAGGTGGTGAGTATTTAATGCGAGGGGATACACCAGAGACAGCCAACAAACTATCGCTGAGGCTGGAAAAAGCTTGATGAATGTGGCATTTACTGCAGTAAAATAAAATCAGATGATAACGGCAAAGGTTTGAAGTGAATGCTCACTGCAGCTCAGGCTGCGATCTTGTAGTGGAGCACAGATCTGAGTGTCCCAGTTGTTTCTCTCCCACTTCACAACATCCCCCTCTGTACAGTTCATTGATGCCACTTCCTTGCTGCTGCGTTCTCTCCCCCACATCCGAAACAGAGAGAGTTTTCCCGACACACGGGATATAGGAATGATCTGTATGTTTTTGTTTACAATGAAGTGTCCTGATCCCAGAGTGAGCGATCCACTGGGGGCCAGTGTGGAGCACGAAGAGGAGGCAGAAGAAGCAGCTCCATAGAGGGCTGTGAGAGAGGGAAGGCATACAAAAGGTGGTCAAGGAAAGACTAAAAAAAATCACTGAAACAGCCAAGGCAGGTTTTCCATTTCATTTTCAAAAAGTGAATGTAGCTGTAGACCGCATTCATTTAAGACGTCATGAGCAAAAACACAAGACAGCTATAACTCTTGATAGTGACCTTTGTAAGCAGATTATCACTTGATGCAACCATGTTATCAATATATAAATCATCGAGATGTTCCAGCCAGACAATTTTTAGATAATAGACTGAAAAGGAGCACCTGTATTCAGTATTGCCTGACAGCCTGTGTAGGAAAATCAGAATCAGTTACAGGAGAAAACTGAGAGGATCAGACTTCTAGATCCCAAAAGCCATTTCTAAAAAAAGATCTTACTTTATTTCTTCACCAATTTTTCTTTTTTCGATCTTTCTTACTGTTATCTTTCAGTATTCAGTCTGTCTTTCCTTTTTCTCTTTTTTTGTGCTCCTTTTAGATAAGATAAGGAAAGCAATCGAGGATCTACAATCTGAGAAATTCAATTTTTAAAAAAAGAAACTTTATGACATATGGTAAGGGCCCTACAGTATTACAGCAAGAACCTCAACCATCACACAGTTCCCTATGTGCTAACACTTGGCAACTGTGGGGAGGAAGAACTCCCTTTTAACAGGAAGAGACCTCCAGCAGAACCAGGCTTAAATAACAAGCTAGAGAAGCCAACAATTACAACTGATTATTTTTAGGGGATTGTTTATATTCATAATTGCTCCCCTTGCTTTAGGATTTTTGTTTCAATCCCTGAGAGGATATACAACACCCAGTGCAACAAATACCTAAGCTGACGGGAAAAAACATATAACACATAACCCAGTTTTTTTAATCACTCAGAAAGGGAGAAAATTTTAAATATATACAGCAAGCCTGTAACATATTGTTGGCCCTTTATTTAACAAGTTTATGAGCAAACTCATTAAATCTGTGACCAGTTTGTAACATCAAAATGTCTTTTAACTTGATTTAAGTAATCCCAGAATAAAATTAGGCTTTTAAAGAACACACGATGAGAGGAAACCCACCTGCCGTGAGCTTCAGCAGGGTCCCTTTAAGGTATAGGGCAGGTCTGTCTTTCGTATGTGACCAGGTCAGGCATAGTGGGTACCACTGTGACTCAAGGAGGACGATCTTCTGGGTCCTCCACTCCACGCCAAACAACCAGACCACTAAATGTCCCGCCTTAAACCCCAGCCCCAGCTCAGCATACTGTGCCTTTGGATGTCGGTACATAAAGGCGGTCCACGGTGAGGAACCTCTGGTCTAGACATGTTTGGAGTTAGTGAGATTTCATTTCTTTAACTGTTCGGCACCTTTAAAAATATCCCTGTGACAGTTAAACCAGTTGTAACTGGAGGACATTTATCATCAGTACCTCCTCTAGATTCAGGTAGAAGCAGACTGTGAGCTCTTGCAGGGCGGGGATGGTGATCTGACGCTTTAGTGTCCAGTGGCTGCATCCCGCAGTGAATTCAGCCACTTCCCCCCACAGGCTGAACGTTGGCACTGAGAGGAAAATACATCGTTTTTATAAAAAAGTGCTTCCACAGCAGGAAATCTGAACAAAGGGAGAAGGTTTTACCTTCAGAACCTTCTGGACGTTACGTAACTTTCCTATTACAATACTGAATGCAGTTTATTGATCATGTATTCTAATTTATTTATGAGATCTTGAGACTGTCTTTCTGGATGGATGGATTTCCTGATCATTGGACAATGTCCAAGCTTTGTTGTGTATTTTGGTTGGAAATGAGCAGTGGATGTTGATAGATCCACTGGTAGATTTTCACCATACATTGTTGTGGAAGCAAATCACTTTTGGAGCTTCTTAACTGGTTTTGCTGGGTATTATATGAAAAAAGAACATTTTTCATTCCTGAAAGGAGTGTGTAAAGTCTGGTTTTTAAGTAATTAAGACACTTAATTCAGCTTCTGCATTGAGTTTGATCCTTTTTCAGTTCGCAGTGTGTTGGGAAACCTCAATTTTGTTCATATTTAAACAGGGTTGTTTTTTTTTCTTTGGTTTGTTTGTCTGTTGAAACGAAATATATTTTGAATTTTTCATCTGAATTAAATAATTACTATATTATTGAAGTGTTTGAACTGTTTTATGTATAATGTCCCATTTTTAGAGGTTCCTAATTAATTGGACAATTGACTGGCAGGGAGGTTCTGTTCTCTGGTTATTAAGCAGCAAAAAGAGTGGAGTTTATTCCAGGCTTTTCAGTGAAACTCCATTATTGGGCTGAAAAGGCAAAACAGCCCGGTCAGAGAGACAGCAAAAACTTTAGTAGTAATCATTCTTACAAAGCTTGCATGCACCAACCAACTCACCAACAACAAAAAGCCAGAAAGACCACAAAAAGCAACGAAAGTTGAATTATTTCCATGATTATTTCCTAAAAGAATTATTTCCATGGTTAAGAAAAACAGCCTTAAAACATCTAACAAAGTAAAGAACACTCGATAAGGGGTTGGGTGGATCTACCAGTCCAAGAGACATCTTCAAAAGACCTCTAGTTACACTCAGGAAGCCCTTTTTCATACTTTAGACTCAAAAGATAGAAAACATCTAAAAGAGCTGGCACAGCTCTAAAAAAAATCCACCTTTATAACACTTAAAATTCTGTGAGTCCACGTACCTTTGAACATCTGAAAATGGGGGACTGTATAAAAATTCCTCAAAGTTAATTCAATGCTTTTGTTAACATTGAATTTAACCCATAGATTGTTTGATTTGAAACGCACTGTGATGGTGTACGGAAGCTCAATCACAAAAAAAGAAGAAAAAACACTTATAAACCTAACTGTTAGTCTCATTGCAACTCTTTTTTTTCATTGTTGAAAATGTTGTTACCCTAATGGGTAATTATTTTTTTGCTTTAGAAATTATCATCAGTGTTTTGCGGCCACTTTTACAGACCCGGCCACTTTAAAAGGAATGTGTGAAGAACAAGGAGTCTATTTTTTTCTTCTTTACTTATTTAGTCAGCAGGAGCTGAATCTGGAGTCAGTCTACAGTATTACATCATGCTTTTCCACCTTTCACCTTGTGGTCTTTAATGGCTCTACATGATATATGTGAGGTTTGTTTTAGATAATCTTGACTTTTTTACAATCAGCTGACTTTCTCACAGAATCGTGGCTTCAAGTAATACGCAAACATGATTTGTGATCAAATAAATTGTGATCTCTTTTGTATTTTTCCCATTTTTTTTAGTTGTTCCTACCGTCTGCTCTAGCAGGACCCGGGCTGCCCAGCAGAGACAGAGAGAAAAAAACATTCAGGTAATTTTGAAGGATGATCATGATGAAATCTGAAAAATGAAATTAAATAATTACACTATTATTTGTGCATTAACTGTATAATAAAGCATTTTTATTATTAGAATTATTAGAAGCATCAAAGTTTATCAAAGTTTTCAAGCATAAGTGAAGAACTTACCTTTGACAGAATCGCCTGATGAAGGAGATGAATCTGAAAGTAAATCCTGGTCGAGATTCTCAGCAACTACACTTAATCCTGCAAAGTCTCAGCTCACTGGTTTTGAAGAAGCTCTGAGACGATGCATAAAAATCAAGTCACAAAGCTCTGTGACCGTGAAGCAGGTAATGCTGTTGTCTGGCTGTGATTGGTCGGCTGGTGCTATTATGTGTATGCAGGTGGGACAAAAAGTCAATCTATAAAAGTGCAGGAGGAAAAAAAATCACGGTCACACAAAAGCATACGTGAAACGGTAATTAGCTCTGACAAACATGCACTGCTTTCTGTCAACACAACCTGAACATGAAGACCTAATTACTCTTTCAAGGCTACTTGCATGGCCTTCAGTAGGTTGGTATCTGTCCCTGTGTGCAACAAAATCATCTTTAAAAATGTGAAGTTGAAAAAACAAAAAAACACATTCATTAAAAATAAACTGAGAAATTGAATCAAAAAGAGAAAAAGTCATTCTCAGTTTTGTAGAAAGTTTATTTGAGCTTTGATCTTCACAGAAACATACAACATTTATTCAGATTTTATCTTTATTTAGAAGTGAAAGGGTTACAAATTTTGTTTATGTAAAAAATACAACAAGCAAATATCAATTAGCAGTTCAAACTTAAATACAGACACGTGAAGAATTAAACGCTGCAATTTAAGCAACCTTAGATATTTATTTTGTATCATTTACCGACTGCAACATGACACGCATTGATTTCTGAGCTTTTAACAACACAGTAAATGAAGGTTAGCTTTAGCAGAATAAGAATGAATGATGCAGCTCTAACAACAAAGTCGGGTAGCTGTTCGTAAAAATACTGTTCTCTTACATTTGGACAGAGAGAAAAGGCTGACTGTGTCACCTCCTGTAAAAACTTGAAACTAGTGGTTCAAAACACCAGCTCACACATTTTAATGTAATACAAGTCTGACACGTGCCGCTGCCGGACTCAGAGTTTCTCATTTTCAGACGTAGACGTCACTTAACATCCAAGCAGGTTACAGTACTCCCATCAATTGATCTTCCAAGATTTCAGCTGGATAATAAACAGAATATTGAAATAAGATGCTTGCTTGCAGGTAAGGTTACATCCTTTTATTCTTTTTTTTTAATTATTATTATTATTTCAATAACCCATCCTCCAGCAGAGTCATGGTCTGAGTGCTTTGTTTCGCCAAACACATTTGCTTTACAAAGGGGAGCACCGTAGACTCTCTATCACCTTTTTTATTTACTTTATTTTATTTCATTATTCACATTATTATCAGAGTGGATATAATGCCGGAGCGGACAGGGAGTGAAGGCCAGCTTGGTGATAGAAAGGAGAAGAATGCAGGGGAATAGGTTTACATAATTTTGAAGTGGGCAAAAAGTCGTCCGTCTCTACTTGTTGCCGCAGTCGGTGCAGAGGATGTCTTTTCCCTTGGCTACGAAACGCTTGTTGGACAAACTGAGGGAGCACCTCTTACAGTTGAAGCAGTATTCATGCCAGGAGCTGCCCTCATAGTTCACCACATTCACCCCTTTACCAAAACCTGAGAGGAGAGAAGAGCAGAGGGGAGTTAGACCGTGTCTTTGGTCTACCTTTGTGTGCCACCTGCTGGTCTTAATCAGTAAAGACATCAGCTGTATTTGAATTGCCTTAAAGCACATCTGGATCTTTTCAGATGAAAAGTTACAAAACACCTTAAAATCATCGAAAGATTTCATTTTTATCTTCAAATAGTTATTAGGTTTTTTTTAACAGGGCTTTTATGACATCATGGTGTGAGGCCCCTCCACCTACACCTCTCTTTGCATCGTTGACTCTCTGTGTCATCCTTTAAAAAGCAGCTTAAAACTCATCTGTTCATGCAGGTGTTTGTGTGCCTATGTTGCTTTTGGCATATGCATTTAACTATTCTTTCTCTGGAAAAGTGCTATAAAGATAAACTTCCCTTTCTTTCTTACTTAACTGGTAGCTGAGTGCACTCAGTCATAGTTATGGTTCTGGTACAGCTTCCATTTACCTGTTGTGTTTATTTTAATGCCACGAGTTTAACTAAGAACTCAGATCTCAGCTGAGATCTGTGTTTACTTGTTAGTCGGTCCAGTCTTTCATGCTGCAATATCACAGACTGCATATGAAAGAAGGATGTAGCCACTGTGATGCAATAATATTTGTTGCAAACACTTTAGCTGAGTTTTTGTGGACACAGCAGATACTGCGCACTACACCAGCTAACATGTCATTCGAATGGTAAAGTGCCACCTGCTTTAACCTCCTTTTGACTCTAATAGAGCCATCACTTACAAAACAAACACCATGTTGTATTAAGACTTAAACTAACGAGTGAGAACACGCTCTCATTGTGAAAGCGCTGGTGTTTAGAAGGAATTCAGGTGTAAAGCACTAAACACACTGGCTTCAGTGGACTGGGAATAACACAACAATGGAGGACATTGAGGCGAAGGCATACCTGCTGCTCGGTCTACGGCTTTTTGTCAGACTTGAGGATAAAAGAAGAGAGTCAGCGTGTAGCCCTTTCCCTCATTGCCGGGACAAAAAATGTTTTGTTTGATTCTTGTGAAGAAACCGCTTTCATGACTTATCCACTATCATCACAGACTACTACCACCTAATGGAAAACCTTTAAAACCTGAGTGGAGTCGAGTCGAGCTCAAATGGATCAGACAGCAGCAATCTCATAGATGACTGCATTCTCAGCGTTTGTAACGAGTAAAGCTTTTGTAATATAAAAATTAAATGTGTGCTTCACTAAGGTAGAGGCTGTTTTACATTTTTACTCCATTTACTCTTTTTTTAATTTTAATTTGACTTTCAGTTCTTTACGCTAACCTGTGATGGGGTTCTGGCAGCCGCTGCACTTCTTGGCCACGGAGGTCTTGTAGCAGTCGACACAGAAGACCTGCTCCTGGTGGTTGGTGAAACTCGTCCCTGCCAGAGGCTTTGCGCAGGAGCTGCACACGAAACAGTGGCTGTGCCATGGCTGGTCCTGGTAGTTCACTCCTCCAGAGGTTATAGGCTGGAGATAGAAGTTAAGGGATGTTTTACCATCCAATTAAAATAATCTTTAAGTAGTTTGATTACTGTTAAAATAACATCTCCATCCGAGATTTGTTTAAATATTTTCCTTGGGTTTATTTTAGCCTTGATTTAGAGAGGACAGTGGAGAGAAGGCAGGAAACTTAAGAGAACAAGCAGGTTGCGGTAAGAAGCCTCTGCAGTAGCACCATGACATACTGCATGGTTCGCCTGCTCAACCAAGTGAGATACAGTGGCCTCCACATTTGTTACATTTAGCATAGTTTGGTATGAATTAAATAGTCGAATTAAAAGTACAAATGAAGCAAGAATTTATTAATAATTTGGTCAGTCATTAGTGTAATGGGGTAAAAAGCTAAAATGCAATTAGGCTGCAGATTTCCCTGACAGAAAAAAAAATTATCCTAAGTATCTAAAGATTAAGATTTTATGAATTATTGCACTATTACAGCCTGCTTATTAAAGGAATTTCAACATGTCAAAGCAAATAAAAATAAAACAATGAACACAATTAAACATTTAAATGGCAGCGTGCCTAAAATTGCTATAAAAATGTGACTTCAAAGTGATCTTGGTGATAAGGGGGTGGCCTGGTTCCCTGTGTGAGAGAAATTACCTTCTTGCAGCTCACGCAGTGTTTGGCGAATTTGTCATCATAGCAGGGGCTGCAGTAAATGTCACTTCCTTTGGAGAGAAAATTCTGTGATCCTATTGGTCGTTTACAGCTGTAACAGGTGAAACACTCGTCGTGCCACGAGTTCCCTTTGTACTCCACGCTCTCTGTTCCTGCAGGGGAGAGGAGAAGGATTATTACTGCTAATGCTGAATAAATACAGTAGTACAGAGGACATTTTTAGGCCTGCATGAGTCCTTTTATTTAACAATAGTTTGACACTATAATAGTCAGTACACCCTTACTGCCCTAAATCATGTATATATTTAGATCATGTCCTGATGAAGAAACTCTTTTGAAAATGACTTTTTCCAGCTAACTCTTTGGTTTTTTAATCACACAAGACAAACAGATCAGTGGGCCACCCTCTACAGAGCATTGGTGTGAATGTGATCAGTCGTACCCGCCAGTATGGGTTTATAACAGCCGTGGCAGCGTGGAGCATCCTCTCTGGAGCAGCACTTCCCACACATGATGCGGTCATCCTTGGTGCTGAAGGGCTCCTTAGCCAAAGGCTTGTAACACTTTGCACAGCGGAAACACTCCTCGTGCCAGTATCGGCCCTTGTGGCTGAGCTCCTGATGGAGGAAAACGGAGAGGGTTTTTTTGGGGTGTTTTTTTGGATGACAGCTGGACGCAGGTGGCAGGAAATAACAAAACTTCTAAGTCCACACAGAGAAATGCAGCTCGATAAGACACCTTTGTTTCCACGGAGATGGGACGGTGACACTCGGCACAGGAGTTGGCGCAGAACTTTGTGTGGCAGCGAACGCACACCGGCCTCCCCTCCTTACGGACGAACCTCTTCCCCCCGAGGTCCTCGCGGCAGTAGAAACACTGCGAGCTTTCCGCCATCGTCAGGATACAGTCCCACCTGCAGCAAGAACAGAACGCAGGGAGGAAGTAAAAGCTCTGCCCAGCAACGGCGGTAAACACCACGCTGGTTTTATGAAAAAAAATAACGGTTCATATTTTATGATTCATGGGTCAAAATGGATTTTTGTCGTTTAAAGAACTTTTGGTCCTCACCAAACAGCACATCATTAAAACCAATCACAAAATTTTAAGCATGAGCTCATTTTAAACAATCCAGCTGCAATTATTTATTCTCATTATGGATGAGCCTCCTGATCATGTGCTTCATTAATCAAATAATTTCTTTCTAACAGTTCTGGAAGCAACTTCCATTTTCCACCACTTCTTCAACCCATCAGGTTATTTTCTTCTTATGTTCTGTGTGCAAAAATCTTTGAAAAACATAAAAAAGTTAGATGAGACAAAAATGATTACAAGGATCGCTCGGAGCTGAAATTTCTCCACAGAGCACATAGACCGTAACTATTCACCGCGGCTCAGCTCTGTGGGATGTTTGAGCAGCTGGTGAAACTAAGACACCATCAAAGAGGAAATCAGAGGCTGAACTAGGATTCTGTCAGCTCACAGCTGCGTGTGAGCTGTGTGTTATTCGAGCGGATTTCGTGGATACACAATGACGTATCTGTCAGTTAGTCAGTCTGTCTGTTAAAGCAGCTCCTAACTGATAAGTTTGACAGCAAATTTTACAGCTGATTTGGGAGGCAGATGAATTAGGCTTTTATTTGCTCTTGACTTCCTCTTCCTTCCTCTAGTAATCTATCCATCCTCATCTTTGTATTCCCAGGCCGTATACCTGCCCTGTTTCAGGGACGTGTCCAGATGTGAGGGTTTGAGTTGGTACTTGTATTGTGTAATACTACTTTCTTGAACTCCACAATATTTTAGATGCATGTATTGCACTCCACGCCATTCATTATAAAGCCAAACACCGATTCTTTTCTTTTTCAGCCATTATTGTCCTCTTGCATGACCCAGTTTGTTTGTGTTTGGTTTTCTCAGGATGTGGTGCTGTGCATTGTGGCCAGATGGCTTCACTTTGTTGTCGTCTGTCCTAAAGATCTTATTCCAGATGTTTTGTGGTTTATTTAGATGCAAATTTGAAAACCTACATTATGCTGCTATGATCTTTTTAGAGAGAAGAGTCTTTCTCCTGGCAACCCTTTCAGCCAAGTGAAACCTATCTGCAGTGTTGGGAAGGTTACTTTTAAAATGTATTCCATTACAGATTACAGAATACATGCCCCAAAATGTATTTTGTAACGTATTCCGTTACGTTACTCAATGAGAGTAACGTATTCTGAATACTTTGGATTACTTAATATATTATCATGCTGTTTACAACTACGTGAATGTACTATTGCTGTGATTTATTACTGTTACTGAAGGTCCGCGGCTCCGAACCGTAGTAAAGGGACCTCTGGCTAATACCGTGGGTTCTGTGTCGGGCTCGTAGCTGAAAACTAGCTTTACTTTGTTGTCTGGGTCAACTTTGCTAGCCAGAGACAGAGAGAGGCGTTGAAAGGTTGCTCCAACGGAACTTATTGTTTTTGGAGGAAAACACGAACACAGAATACAGCGTATAGCTTACTTACAGCTGGGCTCGTCAGGCACTCTTCTTGTCTCCAGTGGTTATTATTATATTTACATGCTTCCAGCTCCCGTTTTTGCTCGATGACAGCTCGTACTTTTCCTTTTTCTCCCTCCCTCGCTCACAGACACATAACGTGTATGGTACCGGTATACCGGTTTTCTATTGCCTCGCGCTTTGGCTTAAAAACACTCATTTTAAAACGTAAATCGTTAGGTTTCCAAGTAAGCGCCTTGAGGCGACATTTGTTGTGATTTGGCGCTATATAAATAAAATTGAATTGAATTGAATTGAATATGGCAGTCCATTCTCCCTGCAGCACGGACTACACTGCCTATGATGCTACATTCTTTAGAGCTATACCGGTAGCATTCTGCCTATTAGCTTAGCACAACAACAACAACAGGCGCTCTCTCACCCAGGAAACACGCAGAGAGAGAGCGTCACCCTGTAACCATGGCAACCGTAACGCTGCCGCCTGGAACAACAGAACATAGGTGTCAAACAAAACCCAAACAGTCCTGACCCGCCACAATATGAAACAGGGAAGTACCGCCGTGTAATCCATTTATTTCAACAAAGTAACTGTATTCTAAATACCACCTTTTTAAACGGTAACTGTAACGGAATACAGTTACTCATATTTTGTATTTTAAATACGTAACGGCGGTACATGTATTCCGTTACTCCCCAACACTGCCTATCTGATTATCTATTATTCTATTATTATTAATTGCAAATATTAATGTTAGTAATATTAGTAGAATCTCACAATTGTAGCCTTCCTGAGGACACTTGGACCAACATTTGTTACTTTAATGGAGAATGAGGAAACCAAGAAGGTCATTAGGAGAGTAGAAGCTCTATGAGTCAGTGCCCCGTCTCTAAGGAAACGTATCTGGATCCATATCAAGAGTTGGGAGTTCGCCTTGTAATCGGAAGGTTGCCGGTTCGAGCCCCAGCTTGGACAGTCTCGGTTGTTGTGTCCTTGGTCAAGACACTTCACCCGTTGCCTACTGGTGGTGGTCAGAGGGCCCGGTGGCGCCAGTGTCCGGCAGCCTCGCCTCTGTCAGTGCGCCCCAGGGTGGCTGTGGCTACAATGTAGCTTGCCATCACCAGTGTGTGAATGTGTGCGTGAATGGGTGGATGACTGGATGTGTAAAGCGCTTTGGGGTCCTTAGGGACTACTAAAGCGCTATATAAATACAGGCCATGTACCATTTACTTCATTTGCAACAACAACAACAAGCTTTCTGAAATTCTGTTTGCTAGTTCTTGTTTAATCATGCTGACGAGCAGCACTGCAAACGTTGGCACACTTGATTTCTCACACTACAGAATCCAGAATTCACTCTCCCTAAAATATAGGACACGTAAACTCCCTAAACATAGAACCAAAATCACCACGTTGACCAGCATAAATCTGATCACAGAGCTGTGATTACAGGGCCAGAAGTTCCGACGGTAAATAATAAACAACATGTTGGTTAAAAATGGATTTTTTTTTAAATCACAGCTACACAAAGGCACGGAAATATGGAAGAGGAGCGATCGCTACAGTCTGTTCACTCACTTATTTCCCACATCAGGTTCATGCTGCCTGACCACGAGGAATTCTCACAAACTGCTGTGAGACAAGTGTGTGTGTCCATGTGTGTCTGCACAGTGTGGTGAACGCATGAAGGAATGCCTGGCATGACTAATGTGGTGAGATCAGGAACGCTGACATCCTTATGACAACACACACAGACACACACACACTCCACTTCTTAAATGAACCACTCCCTTAGAAACCACAAACTATAGTGTTCACCTCCTGTATGGAGCGACATGTCGGCACACATTCACGAGGAAGTTCTCATTTTAGGAAACTCCTTTCCCAGTCTGTCCACCAGCCATTTCTGTAGTGCATCAAATGTAAAGGTCATTTAACTGTTGTGCAACTGTTAAATGTACAGTTACTAGTCACTTTATTATGTGCATCTTGCTAGTACTAGGTTGGACCCCGTTCGGTGCTAGTTCGGGGAGGCATCTGCTCGCTGACATCTTGGGGGGCTGACACCACCATAAATGAGTGGTGTGCGCACATGTGAGTGTGTGTATGGCTGGGCCTGGGTCTGGCAATTGCTGATTTTTGCCCCCTGTAGGGCATGTTCAACAGGAATCAAGACAACACTTTTCTGGTCTTATATTGTCCAATTTTGGCAAGCCTGTGTAAATTATAGTCTTCGTTTCCTGTTCTTAGCTTACAGGAGTATCACCCTGTGTGACCTTCTGCTACTGTATTCCATCCACTTCGAGGTTTGAGGTGTTGTGCACTCAGAGATGTTCGTCTGCATACCTTTGTTGTAACGAGTTGCGTTGCCTTCTTATCGGCTTGGAGCTGTCTGGGCCTTCTCGTCTGACCTTTGACATTAACATTTTACCCCAGAGAACTGCTGCTCAACGAATATTTTCTGTTTCTCAGATCATTCTCTGTAAACCCTAGAGATGGCTGTGTGGGAAAATCCTAGTAGATCAGCAGTTTCTGAAATACTCAAACAAGCCTGTCAGGCAGCAACAACAAAGTCACCAAAATAAATTTCTTCCTCACTCTAATGCTCGGTTTGAACTTCACCGGGTGATTGGCTGAATAGGCATTATTGAGTGTGTAGTGGCCATCACAAGAAAAACTGTTTGGAGCTTGAAAACATTTCAAATTGGGATAAATGAGCAGTTTTTTTTAACATTCTACTTAATTACAATAGTGCTTTTAGCTCAACAGTGATGTTACCATGGTAACATGCTGATGTTTAGCGAGTATAACACTAACATGTTTTGCTAAATGTCTCTAAACACAGCTAAATTAGTGGTTATACAGGAAAAAGTGACGTTTTTGCCCAACGATGGTGCCAAAGGGAAGGGTTAACAAAGCCATCAGCAGACATCTCATACAAAATCATAAAAAACGATCATCCCGTAGGACCTCGAGAGTCTGTGCAAAAATAGTATAGACTATCATTTCACTTCCACAGAGGCCACACTTTCATCATGGCTAAAATACCACTTTTGAATAACTTGACCTCTTCATTCAAACATCTGTTCTTTAGCTCATCTGGCAGACTCGTCAGCTCGTGCCATGGCGAAGCGCCCGTCGTCCATCCGCAACTGACGAGAACCAGAATTTAATCAAACTCACATACGATGGGTCTTCACCCAAATATGTTCAAGATAACATTTGTCATTTTCGTTTTCTCTTTTCATTTCAAAACATAACTCTCATGCTTTGAATTATTCAGTTACACCTAATTTTGCTCCTGGTGTAGTGAACGAAGCAGTCGCTTACATCAGATTCTTACTGCTGATCAAACATCAGAAGATACAAAACGATGCGACAGCTTGAAATATGGTGTCGTCACACCGTGTGTATCCTGTGAAACGATGATGTTCGTGCCTTTTATGGACGCAGTGAATGCTGAAGCACTTTGATTGGGTGGTGTTCTGGATGAACTTGTCGTGGATAGAACTGTTTTCGAGCCTTCTTGAAAATTAGAATCTATTAAGAAGTCATTATTTTGTGCAATAAATCTAAGCAATGACAAGCAAACTAAACGCTTTCTTTGTGAACTTCACACATTAGAATACCCGCTGAACTGCGATGAGCCGCTAGTGTCAGTGAGACATAATCGAAACTGATCAAAATGGTTTTTAACGTGTTTCAGCTCGTTTGTTTGCAAGCGATTTAAACCTTCAACACAAGTCTTTTTGTTTTCCTCAGACTGGGAATGCTCATGAAAGCACATTTTTATGGCATAATTCAAAGTCTCAAATACAAGCAGATGAACATTTTCACAAAGTCTGGAAGGAAACCCGATTTTAATTTAATATCCAGTCTCAGGCTGCTTTTTGACAGACGTATGAGGCAGAGGTTAAAGGTGCTGTGGTTAATAAAGTTGATTAAATAACTTCGTTGTGGTCTCATCTCCTTAACAGACAATAAAGCTCCGAACTGTTGAGCGGACATATATCTTCCCCTCGGTGGCCGCCTCAATCATTACTCAATGGAGCAAACAGCAGCTGTCTGGTTTATTTGGTGACTGGGTGTGAAGAGGTTACTCATCCGTCTCCACTGGAAGAAATCAAGTCCTGTCAAATAAAGGCGAGGTCTGGCATTTACCTGTTACCTCCTGTTTTCCCTCCACGCTTCTTGACATTTTAATTCCTTCTCTTCCCAAACTAATAAGGATTCAGCTAAGATTTCCAGTGCTCTCTATCCTGCTCCGTTTCTCATTTTTGCTTTCACCTGCAGAGTCGAACTTTGTAAAGACACAGAACTCTGCTCAGTAACCGCATAGAAGGCAGTATTGATGCTTGGCTATGAGCACCGTGAAATTGTTATCTGATGGGAGCTAAACAACAGCTGACAGGAAGCCAGGACTAAAACAAATGAGGTGTAACTGACATCAGGCAGCTCCGAGTACACTGTTGCTGCACGTCTTTACTTTCTTTTCCAGCAATAAATAGCGCTGTGTAACGACACTGCAGCACATACACATCGTTTTCTTCCAGCTATAGCGGCCAATACGAAACTCAGTCAGATCACCACGGAAAAATTAGGCTGTGTCACGCAGTCACGGCTAAAGGCAGAGTTGAGGGCAGTGCTGCAGCCAAAGAAAGCTCATTGTGGAAATGTGGAGCTCTCCATGGAGTGACATTAGTTTGTCCACACTTGGTAAATTTGATTTTTTAAGACTTTTAGTTGGCATTGGCATAAGGCACTGGTGGTAAAGGCTTGTGTGAGTCTTTATTTTTCTTATTGACAATAAATCAGAGTAAATGATGTGTTCTTGGGAACTATTTAAAGTCAGATAAATGCAGGATTGTGTGTGGGATTGAGTCAGAGGAACGACAGGGCCCATGGTTTGTCTCACTTTTAGTAGTTTCTAAAAATATTGGTGCTGTAAAATAAAGTATGACGGGGTTAAGATAACCAGGCATGTTCGTAGAAACGGTTCATTGTCGGTTTTGGTCTTTTTATGGCAGTTGTTAATAATAAGAAGAGTGTCATCCTTAATCTTTCATGGATTGAGTGTTCAGGGAATAAAGAGAAGTGGGAGTGGACTTCGGCTGCATTAGTTTTAAATCAGCCTGAATCTTTTCCCCTCTTTCGGTTAAAGTTTCAGCCACCTTAGTGTAACGGTTACAAGTTGAAGCCTTCCACACTGTGCAAGCACAGAGCACGGAAAGGTGACATCATGTCATGTGGACGAGGAGAAAATCAGGCAAACGTGTGGAGATGTGAAAGAGACAGCGAGTGCGCAATAAAGAAGCAGAGACAGACAAGAAATCTGCCAGTGCAAACATGACATAGTGTGGATTATTTTAGAGTGTGTACCAGCCGTGTGTGTGTGTTGGCATGAGCTTATCGCTCAAGAATGTAGTGGAAAAATGAGAAACAGGAAGTCTTCATCAGAACTGTGAAGCTGGCACAGTTCAGCCACACACACACACACTGAGTGAACTGTTAATATGCTCGTCCATACAGACTGACTGTGTTAAACTCATATGTCATTAATGCAGATTCCACAAACCCTGGCTCAACTTACGTCGCTCAGTATGTGCTGCAGGTGTGACCTCAGCACTGACTTTTCTTTAAAAAATCTCTTTAATCACAGACTTAGCACGGCAGCCAGTACTTCTCTGCAGCCTGCAGATAGCTCTGCTAACCTTAACATGTCTGTTGTTCCAATTTCCTCCTATTGTGGCATTGCTATGCAGATTTTAGTGATGGGATAGATAACAAATTCAGAAATGAGACTTTCCTCTGGTTGCACAGCAGGAAAAAACCTGAGTATTGATAAGGAGTCACTCATTGTTTAAATGTCAAGGCGAGGCATGAATGATGACTTAATGATGTTGCAGCTGTTGAGAAGCTTGAGACCTTTAAAATGTGGAAGTGTAAAAGTTTAGCAATTTAATGACTAACTTCGTGGGGGGAAAAAAGTTGGGTAACATTTTGCTTTGCATTAAAAGTTAAATCCACCCAAAACACAAGCAAACTGATGTATATCGCATCATTGTGATACTTTTTTAGTTAACACAAAATAACTGCCTGCAGGGGCCTCAAGTTTGAATTCATCGTGCAAGTTTGCTTAGAAAAATATGTTTTAACCTCTGCATATACAGGAAGTGAAACTTTTGAGACTGCAAATGTCCACAGCATTAACCTATAAAGGCATTTAAGCAATCTTGTTTCTTACCTCTACATTAACAATGATAACGGCCTGACGATGAATAAACTATGAGGAACGGAGGATTCTGGGTTTAAACCTTTATATGTGGAATTTATCCCTGTGGTCCCATGTGTTTTTTTTTCCATGAGTTCTAGTTTCTCCCCTATCTTCACAATATGTTCATTTTTATATCAAACCTCAGCATTAAAGCAGATTAGCTAGCTGTGGTCTCAGTCACACAGGCTTAGAGACCAGTTGGCAGTTTTACCTTGCTAAAGAAAAATTTGCATTCCCCAACTTGTTGGCAAGAGGTTTGTGTAGCTTGCTGTATGTTTCTAGGTAGGCCTAAAAGAGAATGCTGCACCAAAAGTTTCCATCCGATTGCTTTGGTCATGAGCAGATTGCCCGGGTTGCATATAGTTTGCATGGAAGACACCAACTTACCTGCAGATGCTTACCAGCTGCATGATAGTAAAACTCTTTTTGAGAAACCAAAGTAAATGTGCTCTTTGAAAGGAAAATGTCTCCATTTACAGATTGCACCACACTTTTCACAGTTTCACTACTGCTCTAGGAGCAGTTGGTGTTTGCAGACAAGTCTTCTGTACAAACTTCATGCAACCTGGGTAATCCGTTAGTAACTAAAGCAATCGCAACGAGGTTTTCTGTGCAGCACCATACACCTCATCACCAACTGGCTGGGAAATACACACTCTTCCCTAGCAACTAGTGGTTGCCAGGAGGCTGCCAACTGGTCTCAAGGCTTGTTTCAAAACACAAAGTGTCCATTTCTGGTTTACTTGGTTGAAGTTGTGTTACTTTAATGGCAACAATGGTAACAAGCAAACAGTAATACTTAGAATTTAACACCTGTAGCGTGAAAATATGGAAATTCAAAAGTTACTGGTCATTTATTAAAAGTTTCTTAAAGTTTCTTCATTTTCATGGAGAGAGTTGACGTTAGCAACCATCTGCAAAGGTAATAACACATTACAACATATTATAACAGTAATAAAAAGTAATTAAAGAAGACGAAAAAGGCTTTGGCAATCTGATCTGCGATATCTGAAGGACCTTGTAAAGTTTAAGTGGCAACAAGCCTCTGGCTGACTAAAGAAAACAAAGATAACAATCTGATTGGTGCCCTTGTCAGTTAGGTGGTTGTTCTAAAGACTTGGTTAAAGTCCTTTGGATTATCATATAAAAGAGGTGTGTCCGTGTCTGAAACCAACAAAATCAACAGACAAAAAGAATGCATCGCAGCACCGTGACCAGAAGCTGCCCTCATTAGGATGCAATGTTCACAAACTGGTTTGCTTTATAAACTACATACGTATACAACTACCTTGGACACAAAGAGAAAACCATATTACCATATATTGTTGTTCAGATGGTTTCTCTTGCAAAAGAAGTGCTTTCTTTCAGTGAGTTTACACATTTGGCAGATACCTCCCTGGATTCATTTCCTGTGCTATATTCACCAAGCAAAATATTTCTTAGAGCACCTTTAACAATCACACTATAGCCTTATCGTGGCCTAACAACACTGCAGTTAGAGTGTTCCCACCACTGATCCCAATCATTCTGGCTGAAAAATAAACATATTAGTGATTAAAGCTGGGTAGCAAGTTCAGCTAAACATTTGTATTCTAGCGCGGGCCACAAAGAAAAACTTGAATAACTGTTTTACCTGGCCCGGCTGAGAGCTGCATTCCAGACAGTGGGATAAAGCTGATACAACAGATCTGAGTGAGGTCAAAGAAACAGCATGTCCCGCTACTACAAGACAGGCATGATGGCTTTACCAGAAGCTTCTGGTTAGATCCACTTAACCCACCTCGCTTTGTCTTGAGTTACAGACTCCACTTTCTGCACTCATTTCTCCACTCAGTAACCGAGAAGACCTTTAAATCAGGAGCTAAAATACGTCTGACCAGTTTTCATGACGTTTTCTATGTGTGTGTGACAGTAAGACCCTCTCCACTCTGGCACCAGAGCAGTCCTGCTGGGAGGACTTCCAAGTTACTGGTAAAAATTTAAATTATCTCATGGTGTCTCAGGGGTTCTCCTGTCTCCAAACTGTTCCAGTCTACCCTCATAAATCTCCAACCAAGAAAATCCCTGCAAATCTCCGTTTCTAACCATTCTTCCAGATTCTTCCACTCCTCACTTGAGTCGAGCCATTTTTAAACATCCAAACAGTTCCTGTATAAGTTCAACAGTTCAGCTACTGTTTGCTATATTTCTCCATGTCTTCATTCAGATTTTTTTAATTAATTTTCTAGCCTGGAGAATATTAGATACAGGAATATTTTGAATATTTATTTTTTGAAATACTTCGAGTCTCTTGTCTGTCAGAAACCAGGATTAGCATAGCTTAGCATAAAGAAAGGGGAAACAACTAGCATGGCTCTTTCTACTGCTTGAAAAAACTAAATGAAAAATAACTATGTTAAAATTAAATAAGCTACAGTGAACTCACCAAAGTTACAACCCAGTTGTGTTGGCAGTGTATACTTTGTCCACCAGAGGGCCCTGTGCAGCTTCCCTCTAGGTTAAAACAACCATAGCAGAGTCAGGGAGAGCGTAAATGAGTAACCCACAATATGCTTTAACAATATTCACAAAGGGTCACTGCAGGTTTGATTTGGCAACATTTTCGCTGCATCCACTCCGGATGTGGAGCCGCTGTTATATAAATAACAAATAAAAAAATAATAAATAAAAAAACATTTTTATACACATAATCTAACTGATCCTTAAATAAAAAAGTCAATTCTATCTATAGGATGTGATGTGATGTTAGATGCCGACTGCACGGAGTTAGAAATACTGTACTGTACGCTTGTTGATTGACTTTAACAACTGTGCAGTCATTAGTGAGCATCAGAGGGGACGATGGTTGATTTTTCTTTCTTTTTTTTCCCCTAAACCAGATCCACACTAGGGTGAGATATAAGCAGATGGTCCACTGTGGTGAGCACTAAAGGGAGCAGCTGAAAGTTGTCCTTTCCCTGCTTCTGGTCTTTATGGCTAAGCTAAAACCTCCTGGCTCCTAGTTTTTTATTCAACAGAAACTGTATGAATGAGAGTGGTGCCACTCTAACTTAATGATAAGTGGGAAGACTGCTTCCCCTTTTCCTTAAGATATCCTTACTTTATTGGGTACACCTTGCTAGTACCAGCTGGGAAATATTCCCTACAGAACTGCTTTTTCTTCCAAGCTCCTTAGACTAGTTTAAGACAGGCTTAGACAGGCTCTCCAATTTTGGTGAGCCTGTGTAAATTGTAGTCTCAGTTTCCTGTTCTTAGGAGTGGCACCCAAGTGTTGTCTTCTGCTGCTGTAGCCCATCTGCTTCGTGGTTCTATGTGTTGTGCATTCATAGATGCTCTTCGGCATAACAAGCGATCTAAGCGATTTAAGTTATTGTCTGGACCACATCTACCTGCCTAACTGCACTGAGATGCTGCCATGTGATTGGCAGATTAGATATTTGTGTTAAGGTGCAGTTGGGATGGCTGTGCCTCAGGAGGTAGAGCAGGTTAAATAATAACCAGACAGTTGGTGGTTTGATACCGAAACCCAAGCTGATGTGTTCATTGGAGTGTGAATGTTAGATAGAAAACACTTAGACATACAAAAAAAACTGTGCATGTGCGTGATTGACACATGTTTTTTAAAGCACTTGGTGAGTGCTCAAGTGGAGTGGAAAAGCAATTCTGTTAAGAAACCATCAATTTACTATTGAAAACTTGGGAAATTTGTAACTAATAAAGTGGCCCTCTTCCTTTCGCATGAGATAAGTTCCCACACCCCCTGATCAATGTCAGCACACCCAAACACAACACAACAGGTTTTACTGGCTGCAGGACAAAAGGCAACACACACACACACACATACACATATGGGAAGCTTTCTGTTTCTACCATGCTATCCATCAGAAATCTCTATTAAAAACTCAACTCTAGTGTTCACGTGACCATAGGGGATCAATAAAAACAGAAGACCACAGTGTCTGCACCTATTTACATTCAATCCTATTAAAATCACAACAGGCAAAACACAACAGGGAGTTACCATGACGTGAAGGAAGACCAGCAGCATAAAGTTTTATGGGGCTGGGACGTCTTTAATGGGACTGAGCTCACTCTAATTTCTTTAACATGCTTAGAATCCAACTGAAAACTCCCCACAGTTGTGTGCGCGTGTGTGTGTGTGTGTGTGTGTTTGAGGCAGTAGAAGGTAGGATTTGGTTTTACACACTGTCTGTGTGTTTGCTCACAATAGGGAGCGATGTTGTACTCCATCATCCAGCAACAATAGGCATCATTTCCCCATACCAACATAACATTGTGACTGTTTATTTAACCAAGTGTCAGTATTTCAGCTTTATTTTTAGAACTGAAGCCTGCATGCGCATTTTTGATACATCTGTTAACACACCAGTACCAAAGAAAAAAGTCCAGGGAGCTTGAATCCAGCTGGTAGAGCATATGCATCAATTACATGGCTACACGCACACGCATAAACGTTGGACAATGAAAAATAGCAGTACAAGAATTTTAATTGACCTCTGAGAGCCATTTTTTGGCCTCAGAGGTTCCATCATTGGAGAAAAAAACAAAAAAAAAAGTCAGACTTCCTAACTGGAAACAGATTTCAGGAGCAGCTCAGGCTTTCACAAGTCAGCATGTAACTGTAGCTCACACGCACTCACACTGACACTAACACACACACACACACACACACACATATTACACAGACAGCCAACGCCCCGGACAACTTTAAGCCTAGTTTCCTCTCCGGATATCAAAATGCTGCTTTGCAGATTAAGTGTAAATGAAATCATTGCAAGTGTAAGAGAGGAAGAGAGCTACAGGAATCAAAATGTTACCTGCTCTGAGTTTGCGTGTTTATTTATTATTAAATAAAGTAAATAAGTAACTAAAAATCTGCAATACTTATTAAAGACTAATAACTGGAATACTTAAGTACAAAATAACCCCGCAGCAGCTACTCGGTCCCGTTTAAAATCCAGCTTTTATGAGAAGAGGCTGGGGTGGTCCGGTACAGAGGGTTAACAAACAGCGGTGCTCATCGGTCGGCTTACCGGGATCAGAGTGAGGTCTGCAGCGGTGGATGAGCGGCTCTCTGGAAGCAGCGGAACTCCGCTTCAGCGACGGCTTCACGTGTTATAAATACTGCAGCCTGTGGCCGCATCAACTCAAGCCAAACACCCACACCTCACACCGAGGCGCAGAGCTCAACCTTCACAATAAGAGCCCACGCGAAGCCTCGGAAAGAAGAGTGGGTTTTCAAAATAAAAGTAAATATAAAGTTCAGTCAGCAAGCTTTCACTCAGAAATATTATACCTTTATACGCAATTTGTATCTAATTAATATTTAAAGTCCACGACCTAGTTAAATGATGGCGCCAACATTTTATAAATATAATATATAATGCAAAAAACTGTGCATGGTAGAGATTTTTATTTCAAATACTCCACAGCCGAACAACACACGGAGCTCGTCAGGAACTCCTTAGTACATTACATGTTTGTTTTTTTAAAGGACAGTGATAAGTGAGAGTTACATAGCCACGCTACATAGATTTTGCAATACACACAAAAACTTGGTTTCAGCTCTATAAACATAATCTAAACAACCGGTAAAGATCAAAAAGATACAATTTCTCAATCATCTCATTTTGATTTGTCCTTTAAGGACTTCGTGCAAGCTACACTTAATCACTTATGAAGATGCTTACTGCAATTGTAAAAAATATATAAATGTATATATATATATATATATATATATATATATATATATATATATATATATATATCTTAAACATACTTGGTGTCCCATCCTGCTCTTCATATAGCTGAGGATTGGGAATATAAATCTTGCTACATGCACATATATACTGTACATCAGTCATGTGAAGAGAAATGCTGTGGAAAAACTAAGAACAGCCTTCCTGCTTCCATAGAAATTTGAAAAGTAAGTAGCAGCCAGGCACTGCTCAGGGGTAACAATCTGTGCTTGCTTTAGCCACAGGCTCTAGCACCTTGAGGTCCACCATGAACTCCTCTGTATGCCAGATGAGAGGCCATCTGTCTGACAGCTTTTTCTTACAAGCAATAAGAAAAAGATCCAAGCGCACCAACAAATCTACAGCAAAATGGCTGGAAAAGAAAAGATTCAGGGCTGGAATGGCCCAGTCAAAGCCCAGACCTCCACCTGATTGAAATGCTGTGCATAAAGAGAGCTGTGCATAAATGAATGCTCCCAAAAATCCCAATGAACTGAAGCACCATTGTAAATAAGAGCAAGCCAGAATTCCTCCACTGTGACGTGAGAGAATGAAAACAATTACTTCAAGTTATTGGTGCTAAAGGTGGTTCCAAGTACAGCCCATGACTCAGTAACAGGACTGCACACAGTCATGTGAAAAACAAAGTTTTCACATGACTCTGTGTGTGTGTGTGTGTGTGTATATATATATATAGGTAAACAGAAAAATCCATTCCATTTAATATCACTAAAAGTATTTTTATTTAATTTCAGTAGAACTCACAAGTTGTCAGACTGAAAACACACTGTTAATAACTTTAGGACTAAACAGGGAAAAAAATAATTTCATCTGAAATTATGATCTCCAACATTTTTAAAACATCCACTTATCAACCCATTGCAGGTGTAACAATCACATACACAGTTTCCACAAGTAAATTTTTATATTTCAAATATTCAAAGAGGTGCATGTCCACATTTGTGTAAGAATCTCAAACCTCAATACTGCTCGAAGATCAAAAAGACAACACATTTGGAGCTCGGCACAATTAAAACCCATGTATTTTATTACGAGGTCTAATTTTGACCGACTTTCTCTTTAGGCATCAAAATAGTTGTAGCCATGTGAGACGTGCCTGGTGAGCACAAACAAGGGTGTGGATTATCTGAGGAGACATCTCCCAGTGAGGTCAGAACATATTTGATGAGCCTGGTTCCCAAATAAGGGAACAACACCATCCGGGAGCTCGAGTAACGTCCCCTCAACATTCAGAATCCGCTCATTGTTACTTCATTTTCACATGTCACATAAGCGTTTTGATAAATTTCACATAGGAACTTTGATCACAGAATGCCTACGTTGGAAAAATATGTGTGTTTCTATCCATTAATGCAAGCACGACATTACTTATTATATCATTTGCACTCTTTTGGGCTCTTTAGGACCAAATGTACTACACCACAGGCAGTCAATGAATGGCCTAATCAGTCGAAAAGATTTTACATCATACAAAAAAAAAAATTTAAATTAAAAAAAAAAAAAAAAATCACCTTACTGCATGTTAGCAAATCAAAATATGTACAAATCTACATTAAGTAAATGAGCTTCTGAATAGGCACTTTAATTCATAACAGTTCAGCCAGCTGTCAGTATTCTTTGATGAGACATCACAAACACATAAAAGCTTGTTTTGTTTTGTTTTTAAACTCAACCAGATGGAGGCAGAAAATCCAGAAATAAACTAATATTAGCCCTAATAACCACATCAGTATACTTGGCCAGACTGCCACACACTCACACACACACACACAAATGTAAAATACACACACAGGGAAGCTCTAGTTTCCAAATATAAAGTTACAGCTTCTGCTACAGTACAGAAAGGAGACATTTTTTTAAACATGCATACAGTCTAGGAAGGAATAATCGCCTCCACCTGTGAAGAAATCTGTAGCGGTTTTATTACGCCCTCCACCCCTCGGAAAAAAGTCATAATAGGAGCCTTTCACCAAAAGGAAATCTCACGCAAAAATATAAATAAATAGATAATAAATAAACTAAATGAATCAGTATATAAATAAATCATTTTGTTAAAGAAATCAATGTTAAATAAATCAATCAAACCGTAAACAGACTGATTTAGAGGCAGTGCTAAAATCTAAGATTGTGGAGATGCTCCTGGGCACTGGTGTGGATGCAGTTCGTTCTCTTTAATCAGTACCTGCCTGTTTGTTCTGCTCAGGTCTTTGTTTGATTCCTCCTTTGATAATCTCCTGATCACATCCTTGAACTGCTGATGAACTCTGGGAACAATAACTAGTGTTAAAGTGAGCCAGTCTGTGGATATGTTAGTGGGATTAGTTACCAAACTGTAGTGTAGATGGGCTTTAACGCCCTTCAGTGTTATGCGTGGTGCTTATCTTTAGGTAGAAACACACAAAAGGAGCTGGAAAAATGTGAACTGTGTATACAGCTAGGTTTAGAAAGCGCTGCCATATCACCAGTGTGGGATAAACACAGGAGCAAATGAAGCCTGAAGGTGAAATGTAACCTATAAATTCGAGAAGCTCTTGATTTAAAAGTCCCTCACGTCACATTCAGTGTCACAGTTATCCCGACTTAAATCAAGCTCAAACTATTTTAAAACTGCATGTTAGATAGATTGGCGGTGAGAAAATCAATCTGTGCTTTCTGATTGAAAATCCCGAAGAATTCATTTGTTTTGTTTTTTTAAATATGTCATTATTTTGATCAGTTGTATGTATGGTGTGTATTTTTTTTTTTTTTTTAAGTTGGAAACAACAAACTGCGTCCTCAGAGCGGCAGCTTTCTTACAGTCTGTGCCTGTGAGGTTCAGAGCGCGGGGGGGAGGGTGGTGGAGGCAGGGTGACGGTAGTCGGGGTCTCCACGGGGTCATCCATGGGCAAGACCAGCCGCGTTCCCCGGATCGCCACTTCGTGTTCTGCCACGGAGAGCTCGTGATCCAGACCTTCATCGAAAGAACCTACACCACCCCCGGCGCGGGTGGTCGAGGAGTACTTGGGGTTGACGGTGCGGGATCCGGACGCGTCCGTGCTGACGGTGACGTCGGCGTACATGGAGCTCACGCTGGCATCGTTCAGGATGAAGTCAGAGTCGTCGTCATGGAGCTGACCTTCATTCTGGTGAGCGGGAAGAGAAGAGGCGGCCGTGAATGCTTCTACACGAAACTTAATCAAAATCAAGAATGATCCTCGATCAGTATGAGTAAGTTTGCATGTACAGTACTGTGCAAAAGTCGTGAGTTATTTCTTTATGTTTTGTTGGGAAAATGGGAAATAGGTGCAGCGATTTACTGAAACGTGAAAACATGCATGGAAATAAAGTGCGTGAAGTAAAGTAAGTGAGTAAGTCAATATTTGGTGTGACCACCTTTATTCTTCAACACAGCCCGAACTCTAAGAAGCTTTCCTGTTATTTCTTTATAGTCTTTAGGAACAGTTCTCCAGGCTTCCTGAAGGACAACATGATCCCACACTGCTTCAATAATGTTGAGGTCTGGGCTCTGAGGAGGCCAATCCATGACTGAAAGTGTTTTATTGTGTTTTTTTACTCCATTGGCAGTGCGTTTGGGATCATTGTCATGCTGACAAATGAAGTTGTTGCCAGTAGATCAAAATCTGATCTGCTTTCATAATTCAATCAATCAATTTTGATAAGATCCCCAACACCACTGGCTGAAATGTAGCCCGAAACCATGACAGAGCCTCCACCGTGCATTAAAGACGGCCGTAAGCACTCACTATTGTACCCGTCTCCTGACCTCCTCTATACATATTGTTAAAACAGAAGTTTGCAAACTTGGGATCCTCACTCCATCAGAGCTGTTGCCACTGATTTCGAGTCCAGTTCTTGTGTAATTGGCATAACTCAGCCTTTTCTCCTTGTCACTCTTCCTTAAGAAGGGCTTCTTGTCAGGCACCTTTCCACTGAGACCATTACTGATGAGCCTTCAATGATCAAATGAAGGTCCAGATGGATGTCTCAGGTCCTGAGTCAGGTCTTTATTGATTTCTTTTTTATTTCCTAAAAAATGATTATCAGATACTACACATCTGCTTTAGATGTTTCTTTTAGAGTTAACGCTTCTTCTTTAATCCTCAAATTTTCAGTATCCTCTGATATTTTTTAAAGGACATGGCACAGAAATACTAGTTTATTCCTGTCACATGGCTTTTTCTATAGATTAAACTAAAAACAAATAACAAATAGTGTTTTTTGTGACAGACTGCCTAAAGATACAATTTAAAATCTTTTTGTTTGCCAAGTTTTCTTAGTTTAGGTAAGTTTGTTCTGCTTGAATAATTCATAGATAATTTTTAAATGTACTAAAAAACAAAGAACAACTACAACAACAAAAACATTCCTCTGAAAATGGTCAGGAACATGGACTTCATTGGAAAAAAGGGAGTGAAAAAGCAGCCAATGTCAAAAGAAAAACTTTGAGAAGCCTTCAGAAAGTCTGGAGAACTATTTTCTCAAAGAGCACTTCAAAGAAAAAAAAGTTACAAGACAGCCTGGCTCCTTAGAAGGAAAATATAAATAAATGAGAGGTGGCTGAAGACTTTTACAGTCCTGTAAATCTGAATAACTCATAATTCTTTTTCATGTCCAAACCTCATAGGCCTGTGGGCTGGTGAGGCATCGAGCCAGTGGTCCACAGCATGCAGGCAGAGTAGCAGTGAGAGGCGGACCGCTGTGGGTCAGGAGGGGTTTCAGGTAGCTGGTGAACAAGCTCGTGTCAAGGAGTGCACAATATAACCATTTTAAAGCAGTCTGGTTCAGCTGTAACAATAATGACTCAACCAGGTTTTCAACCCCAGCAAGTGAAGGAATATTTCTGTTTCACAACATCACTGTGAAACTTAAAACACATTTTATGGTTTACTATAATTCTTTAGCTGAAATGTTCAAGTAAAAGGTTTAACATTTTAAAAACACCTTTGTGAAAAGCACGATATAAAACATAGTAAAATAAATATCATCACTCTATCTCTGAACCTTCTGTGTTGTTATGTTCTAGAAGTTTGTAAAGAGCGCCCTCTGGTGGCCACAGGTGAACACACCAGGCTCAAAGGATACTTGTGGTCAAAGTTGTACCATATCCTAAAAGGCCAGGCGCTCTCGTGTTTGGTGCTCCTCCGCTGTGACCCATCCAACGCGGCTGAATTCTGTTCAGCAGAAGGATGATAATGACATGGCGTGCATTTTTATTTCATCACAAAATCAGACAAATTAATACGGCACTCAACACCAACTCACAGCGTTGTCTTGATCAGAGTCCACACCCACCCTAAAAAAACAAAACAAAACAAAAACATGTACTTTGACAAAGTTCAGCGGAGGTGATGCAGCACAAACAGTAAGATACACGGAGGCCGGCTTACGGTATGCTCATGAAAGATAGCATGGGTGTGGTGCCGCCACCGCAGATCCACACAGTGAAGAAAACGATCAGGAGCGTGGTTGAAAACATCATCTGACGGGCGTAAGTCGCTGTGTCTCGAATGGAAAGTGCAAAGGTCATCGCCCCACGCAGACCTAGAGGAGACGAAAAATAAAACAGGGATGGGTGAAAACGTTTTATTAATTATTGCTCATGTTGTGGATACATAGGCATATATGAGCAAATAAGAAAGCAAGTCCAAAGAATGCAAGTCATTCTGAGAAGACCGTTCGAGGTCAGGTTTAGGTTTAAGTCTGCGGGAAACAAAGCAGGCGCCCTGTAGTGTGAAAACAACTGGAAAAACCAGAGCACCTTTCACATATTATGTGATCGTTGGTTGAAGGTGGACATTTCAGGCTCCAGATGTGCAGGTGACCGACGTCAACTAAAAGTAAACTGAGACCAAGTACTAAAAAAGTTGCCTTTGGTTTCAGTCTTTGTCACTTTCATTAAGTCTAAAGAGGCTTTGGTGTAAATAACTACAGCCTCTCTGTGAATGTGAGCCGTTTACCCTTTGAACTTCTTTCTTACATTCACCAACAATATGCTAATAAAATACACAACTCCCACTCAGACTAATCAAAATGAAACTTCAACTGAATTCTTCTAGATGATAAAATCAAAACTGAAACATGTACACCCACTGTGGAAACAAATGGAAAATCCTCCTTCTTTTTAGGGGTTGCCACCGCACACTATTTGCTTCTCCCTATCTCTAGCATCCCCTTCTGTCACATCAACCCTCTCCGTGTCCTCCTTCTCTACATCCTCCTCTTAAGTCTTGAAGTCTGGAAGCCCCATCTTTAACATAGCTTTGTCCAATACATCCACCATTGCTCCTCTGCACATGTGCAAACCATCACAGCCTTGACACTCTAACTGAAACCACACCTAATGAATATTAACTATAACAGCTCTACAAGTCACTGAACTTTATTAACGTTCCTCTTTGCTGGTCTCTTCCTGTGCGCATTCCACATTAAAGTGCAGCAGCGTGCCTTTTGTCCTTTTAGTATTAACTTAATAAAAGTTAATAATAAATGCATCCTGTTCTTGGCTTAACTACTTCAGTTATTTCCGGGCAAGCTCATGTGCTGTGCGATGGTGTGGGTGTTTTTGCTTCTCCGACTGCTGGTATATGTAGCAATGCTAACGAGCAGTTCCAAAAGTTTTCTCAGCGTACTTAATGAACCGTTGACATATATAACTGAAGGTTTAAGAGGAGAAACATGATTTGAGTCCAAGCCTGATAAACGGCTTTATACTAATGTACCTGCAAACATCATAACGTGCTGAAAGTTGTATCCGATCTTGTTCTTGCGGCCCAGGTTGAGGAGGAAGGACAGAGGGTAGATGTTTGCCGCCCTGCCCAGAAACACTGCCACCTACACAGCGCAGGAAGGTCAAGGACACAACACAGGAACTCTAACACTGGAATGGAAAATAATCACACGTAGACGTAAACACCAGCTCGGCGGTGACTAAGCTTTGATATGCCGATTTGCTTGTGTCCGTGACGTTATTTTTGGCCTTGGTTAAACAGGAAATAGATGTTCAATTGTAATGGTATAAATATATATCAAAATATTTTTCAAGGCACAATGAAACAAAAGGTTTTGATCATATATCCTGATGCACCGCAGAGGCACTGACTCCTTAACCACCAGCAGAGTAAAGGATACGAAGGCTCCGACAATGAAGAGAGGGTTGAAGACGTGCGACTGGAAGGAGAAGAGCGTCAGACCCATGTAGGAGAAGATGAAGTTCTCTGCCAGGAAGTTCAGCAGCTCAAACAACTGAAGGGGATGAGAAAAGCGGATATTGAATTTCATTTATATATGCTACTTCCCCAGTTTTTACACTTCCTTCTATTTGAAACATTTAAAAATTTCCAAAATATTCTTGCGCACCATAAAATGACGACTCTGGAAGACCCAGAGTTCGGGAGAAGTCATTTAAAAAATGCTTGTCACATTTTCTAATGAAGCTACATTTGATGCGCCTGTTCTACAGGGGCTTGCCAATCAAACATGTTAACCACTACACCAACAGAACATGTTTGTCGGTGACAGAATGCAGTGAAAATCAATAACCTGTATTACAGAGTCCCCTCATAAACATTCTTCCAGCTCGCACACTACAATGAAGCATCAGCTTTTAATTAACTTTGACTGTGCATGAGACTGGGGTGTGCATGTAGTTGTGAATCATCTGATGTTTTGGACGTGTCTTCCCCTAGGCCTAGTCACGCAGGACTATAGGTTGGTTGGTGACCCACTGGCAACCTTTAGTCACTAGGGAAAATATGTACTCACTGTCCAGTTGGTGAATGATTAATGGAGGTTGTTGGCACCAAAAACCTCCTTGTGCTCGCTCTGGACAGATTCGCGCAGTTCACTGTAGTTTGCATGGAAGATGCAGATTTTCTGCAAATACTTTGCAGCTGCTGCCCGTGCAGTCGTTAAAAGAGACCTTCAAAGTAAAAGCTGTGCCTTACCAGCGCAAACTAAACATTTCAAAGCGGCCTGGAGTGCCGACGTAAATATTTTAAGCTGGTTTTCAGACACTTGAAAGCCATTTCCCACATTTGCTTCTTAGACACTTTTTTGTCATATCTCTAGCTCAGTGCTGCTTTTGAGTCAGGTGACCACAAGTTTCTGCGTGTCATATCATCTTTAACTTATCAGAAACACATAACTATGATAAACTCATATCCACAAACATCCTGCATTATCATGAACTGATACTGATGATTGTGGTAACTGGTTATTAACATTTAGTTGATATGAACGTGCAGCTTTGTGACTTCCTAGCTTCAACAGAAGACACAGAGCTTTTGAGTTTGTAGGACACGGAGCAGTCGGCCACATCAGCTCCATCAGCTCACTGTTTCTGTGAATAAATGATAGGATTTCTCAGAACTTTCTGCAAATTTGGCAAGAAGCAGAGAAGCTGAAAATCATCCTTCCTTTCAAGATATTTCACAGATGTAATTCTTTGCAAACCAGATCTTTAAATGCAACAACGCAGCAACAATTGCTGCTTGAAAATGAATTTAAAACAATGTGATCAAGCGCATTATATAAGTTATACTGCATTTCACCTGTTTGGTCCTGTCTTGAGAGTCTGGTGAGAGATTGTTGTAGGTGTAGTGGGCCTGAGTGATCCCACAGAACAGCACAGCAACGACACCTGAAAGAACACACAGTCATCCCACATCAGCGATCGGTAGGTCGATAATCTTGGTTCAAGCTTCGTGAGATTCTGCAGTTCTGCTATTGTTAGTCAAACCCAGACATGAAAATCCAACGATTACCAAGCACTGTGTGTGTGTGTGTGTGTGTGTGTGTGTGTGTGTGTGTGTGTGTGTGTGTGTGTGTGCGCGTGTGTGTGTATCGTGTATTTGTTGACATGTTTCTTCATCATCAGAAACACAGTAATTGTATCTTAAGCCCACAAACTGTCCGCAGTAAGTTGCAGTTTTAGAAAACTGGGCATTTATTTTACTTACTGTATATATTTATTTTTACTCACTATCCAGAGAACTGAGCTGAGAGCCACAGTCAGCACAGACAGGTAGGAAACTACTGAGAGACAGACTAAATAGACATTGTTGTTGCTGCTGTTTTGTCATTTGACGGGAAAAAAAATGAATTCTTCAGTTAGACACTGGATAACTGGCACCATGAGAAGGCAAACAAAGCCTGTGTCCTTATCTAAATCTTCCTGTTTAGGAGAACAAAAGTTCTAAATGTTATTATTAGTGTCCAAACAGATATTTATAACCTTTTGGTGTTAATGCAAACGCTTGAACAGCAAGTGATAAAATTCCTTCGAATCCATCATATCGCAGCATGCCACACGCTCCCCAGAAAAGACAGTAAAACAGTCAGTTTTACTTAGTAGACCAGCAACTGTGTTTTAAATGAAGCTTCACACTAACACAAGATCGATATCAGATGTCTTCTTGTGAAGACCAATGAGTTCTCAGACCTGACCTATCTTTGCAAAATACTACACAGAGAAATACCTAAGAAACACACAGATAAGCTGACACAGACTCTGTGCCTCCACAGAGCACTTAAATGACTCCTTCAGGGTAGTTTCCAGTGAAAGCATGTGTCACCAAGCCTGCGCACATACACACGCACAGACTCACAAGGTGAAACCGCTATCTCCCACACTGCTGCAGCTGCTAATCAAATACGGAAGGCAGTGTTGTTACAACTGCATGCAAGAGACTTTGTTGCAGGTCTACCTGTGAACCCGCAGGCCTCCGCCAAGAGAAAGGTGCTCCAGGACATCAGGAAAAAGAGCGCCGTCTCCAACAAGGGGAAGTCCCGCAGCTTAGTGAACTTGGTGACGTGATGGAAAGTTAAGGGGCCAAACAAGGAGGCGTGGCAACTTTAATACACTGGAAACAGGGAGAAACTGTATCGTTATTCATTTACCTCTTGCACACACCTGTGAACGTAAATGTAAAATATGTCATGGTAAGAAACAAGTGAAAGGATATGAGTGCGGTCACAACTCCTGTAACAACTCCGAGAGCAAAAGAGCCGCTGAAGACGCCCAGAAAGACGCCGAAGGACTTCAACATGGCCATGGCCTCAAAGCTGTGGCTGTTGTCGCCTGCAGGCTGGTACGCCACAATGGAGCTGCAGGGAAGACAGAGAGCATGCACGCAAAACCATTTAGAAGAAAAAAGGAAGTGGGGCTTTACTACAAAAAAGGCCTCACTGAGAAAAGGGAAGCTGGTCAAACACATGCTCACAAAATAGCGTCAGGAATGAAATCACAAATGCAGCAACCCAACTCCAAGAATGGCTTCTCTTACCAGTCTCATCATTAATTCAGATGAACTTGGTTATGATTTGGACATATCTGCAAAGACTTCAAATATGTGGAGTTGGGTTTTACAGTCATAAATGACAAAATAAAAGGTCTTGCATGCTTCATTTGAACTCTATCAGGTTAATATTCTGCAATAACCTTTAATGAGCCTAAATGACTAAAAACTTCATAAGAATAAAGGATTTCCTGGTGATTCTAGAAATGGTGGGTGATCTAAAAATCAAAAATCAAAGTAGGAATGGATATGAAAGGGCTGCAGCGTCTCAGGAATGAAAGGGAGGGTGATGAAGGATGATCCTGAAGTAGGGATGCACCGATACCGATACTGGTATTGGGTATCGGGGCCGATACTGTAAAATGTGTGTGTACTCATACTCGTAAAAGTTAACCGATACCATGAACTGATACTAACTTATTTCATTAATCAGAGGGTGGCATGTCATTTCTGTTGTAGTTTTTTAGATTGGTTACTAGGGGGACATCCCGCGCTAAACAGGCACAGGGTTAGGTGAGTGAGACTGGCGGCTCCAGCTAAAAAAGAGAAACTGGAGGCTGCTGTAGCTAGGCTAAACAAAATGTCAGCAGTGTGGACCGGAACAGCCAACTTTAACTCGGGTTTTGGAAAAGCGATGAAAAATGTCAAGAGAAAATCCACTGGCAGTTAAAATAACAGAGGCTCTGACTCATTTTATTTCTCTGGATGACCAGCCAATGCCGGTCGTGGAAAGCATAGGATTGAACCATCTTCTCAGCATACTCGAGCCGCGATATGAAATTGGACACTCTGCAATAATTTAAAAGTTTATTTTATTCTCAAACTTAATTTGTATTTATTTTATTCCAAACAGAAGTCTTTATTTATTATTCTGAAAGCTTGAGACAGTGCCCAATAGTTCAGTGATATTTTGTTAAATTACAATGTGGATACTCCGCAATAATTTAACAGAAGTGCTTATTTTTCACTTGAAATTTATTTGTGGTCATTTTTATTACGATTTTATTTTTTATCGGCAGAGAATAAAATAAAACCTGTCTTCCAATTCATTGCATTTGTGTGTGTGTGTGTGTGTGTGTGTGTGTGTGGTAGAAGTATCGGTTTTTGTACTCGGCAAGTACTCAGATCCAAGTATCAGTATCGTATCGGTTTGAAAAAATTGGTATCGTTGCATCCCTATCCTGAAGCCTACCTTCTAAGGTCTGAGGTTCTAAAATATTAACAAAAGCAAAAACCACGCAGTCCCCCTGACCAACCCACCCACCGAGGAGTCACTGTCTGGTTTTCTCCCAGCCATTCCTCGGCCACCTCAGGTAACAGTGAGCTCTGGTTTCCTGCGGAGCGCACAGCTCCAGCACCATGCCTTCCCAGCTTTTCGAAGCGGAGGAGAACACTACATACATACGTACGTACGGGCAAGGCGATGAATGACACAGATGGGTGGAGACAGGTAAGCAGTGAAATGACAGGGACTGATGTTAGTATGATTAATGCGTGTACAATACAAAAAAGCCATTTCTGCCACAGTTAGCTCAATGCAAGCACAGGTTTTATGGGACTAATTAGAAAAGAACTAGAAATTATAATTACAACTGTGACTGTCCTTTCTGTCTGTAATGAATATGAAAAAACTGGCACTACTGGGAGCCCAACTGAAGGAATCAAACACAAAATTAACAGTTTTCCTTCTGCATAAAAATTAATAACTCAGATTTAACTCAGGTTCCAACAGTTTGAGCTGAATTGTTCACCAAAATGTAATTACTTTAGCAAAAAGCCCCAGCTGATTGAGCCTAAACTGCTACAGCTTCAGAAAGAAACATTGCACCAATTATATCAACTAATATCTCTTAAAAAGCACTTATTGTTTTGTGACGGGCATTAAAAATTGCTCGTTAATGTGGCACCGATGATTCAGTGCGCCAGTAATACGTACGAGGAGAGGACGATGGCGACGGCATCGTTGAGGACGCTCTCCCCAAACAGTAAAGCGTAGAGGTCCACGTCTACCTTTAGCTCATTGAAGATGGCGAGGACTGTCACTGAGACACAGAAAATAAAGAGTATAAAACATCTGAATAATAACAGGAAAGCTGTTGAAAATGGAATCAGATGCTTATCTTCTCTGTTAATTTTGGATGTGGGTACCTACCAGGGTCTGTTGCTGAAACGATGGCCCCAAAGAAGAGGCAATCAGTAAAGTAAAAATCTCCACCAAGCTGCCCCACGACTTTCATGAAGGACACAAAGCCATACATGATCAGCCTAGGAGAGAAAAAACAAACAAACACTCAAACCACTACTATTCACCAACAATCTGATCACATGTAGGAATGCAAGGTCTGCAGTGTGGTATGTACCGGGCCGATCTGCACCTTAAGGTGGGTGGATACTCTCTCTCACCCTCACCATCTTCAGAGGTCTGCATCCTGGACTCCACCCTCTCATTCACATCATATATTAAATCCATCTCTGAATTTGCCATCTACCACCTGAAGAACATCTCCAGACTGTGGCCAGTACTCTCAGACTTTGCAGCTAAAACCCTCATTCATGCTTTCATCACCTCCCGCCTGGACTACTGTATCTTCAGAACTCAGCTCCTAGAGTTCTTACTTGTACAAATTCCCAGTAACACATCACCCACACCAGCTCCTGGGAAAGTCCCATATTTCCTAAAAGATCTATCTCCTTGCCTACATGCTCTTGCTTCCCAGTATTTATCTGACCTTTTCCTCTGCTACACAAACCTTGGAACCAGCTATATAAATCTAAGTTACTATTGTCAATATTATCGTTGCATGGCTTAAGATTTTCTGCACTATTCTGAGCTAACTTCAGAGATGTTTACTTGACTTACCCGATAACAAAGCAGGATATAACTGTTCCGATGAAAGCATAGGCGAGGATGGAACCGATGTTCCTGAAAAAGTGTCTCTGAGAAAGACAGAGAGCAGGTGTTTATTTTAAGAAAGAGGCTACGAACAAATGAATAATCTTAAAAAGAAAACATTAAACCCTTACAGCTATACATTTAATAACAGATACTTACATAAATCTTTATATAAAACCTTTTGACACTCTTACCCTTTTCAGACTGTAACCCGCATGGAAAATAATGGGAGGCAGCAAAATGTTGAAAAACACCTCTGGGTCAAAGGTTACCTGAGGAAAGCAGTAAGATGTAGGTTAGTTAGGCACTTAATTGCCGTCCATCCATTTTCATTACATTATGAGACATACATGTCTCGCTTAACTGACTGTTTAGTGTGAGACATGCACACTAAACAGCCAATACTTCAACCCTCCACCATCTGTTCCCTTGCCTTTCTCAGCATCTCATCGTCCTGCACTTGGTGACCTTTGCCCTGTCCGACTTCCCCCTTCAGAGTGTACTCATAGAACCGTCCGCTGACATTGACCAAGAGAGTGGCAGGACTGCCGTTAACGGCACAGCCGAGAATCACGTCGCTCATGCTTTGGGGGGCGTGGATGCCAAACCGCAGGATCACACCCACCAACAGTCCTTTGGGAAAGTGGAAAAAGAGAAAAGAGCAAGTGAAATCAGAACAGGCAGCACAGGATTTGAAGTTAACTATTATTTGAGGAGGAAATTAGGCTGAGATTGCATTTAAAACTGTTGCATCAACCAATACTGATAGGAGAATTATTCTTACAGAAGTGAGCTTTATTATTTTGAAAGGAAAGGATGCTTTAATAGCTATAAATAGGAATTATAGGGCCCATCTCTAGTCATGTTTGCCATTTATTGTTGCAATACACTACCCATTATCGTGTATTTTGTTGCAACAGTTTTTTATTAGGGATATCACTCTGATTAGAAGTATGCTGCCCAAGATACGTGAGATTTACCTGTCAAATTATTCAGCTAGCATTAAAGCTACGTTTAATGGACTGATATGACTGCTAGCTCGGTGTCCTTACCATAGATCATGGCAAGCCCTGTTTCGTGCAGGAACCTGAATCGGCGGTGTTTGAAAAGCCATATGGTTAGTATGGTGAGCGTCAAGAGCATTATGAATATCAGTAGGTAGGCACTGTCCTGTCGGTGGCTTTCCTCTGCTATCCTCTCAGTTGCGCCGTTGTCCATCGCACCGCCGTCGCCTTGGCTCCCGACGAGCAGGACTGTGAGCAGAAAAGGCAGCAGCAGCGGCGCTTTCGACGGCTTACCGCCAAGAAAGCGACTCCGTGTGAATCCCATTTTGTCTCTGTGTCCAAACAGTTACATTTGTTGTTAAATTAGTGCTGTTTTTGCCGGGAAACAGCTGATTAGATTAGAAATTAGCTGGACCAGGGAAAATGACAGGTCCTTCCTTGCCGTTACCAAAACACTGGGACTTCCGGCTCTTCAAAATAAAAGCTCGTCAAGTTGCTTAAGCAGTGTGAAGGGCAAAGTTACACATAAACGCGTGAAGGCTGCACAATCAATCCTCGTAAAATACACTAAAAATAGACATGAAAAAAATGGAAACTGGTAGCGTCGTTTAAAAAAGTAAGAAACTTGTAAATTATAGTGAATTTATATTAAAGCAGTATAAAGTAACAATAATTTATACCTACTTAAAGGAGGAGGGGTGAATATTAACACAAACTGTTAATATTTTAGCAAATTCTTTCAACTTCCGCACTTAGAAAAGTAACCGTTGCTCTCTTTTTATTGCTTTTTTCAAAGGCTATTTTTTCAAGAGGCTGAGCAGATCACTGCCCCCCAGATAAAAAAAAAAAAGATGCTTAAATTATTTAAATTATTTAAAATAAGTAAGTTAAAGGCTTACTCATTCTCTCTCACAGCACTTCCACACTCACACATGGCGCCACGTTCGCAGCAAAGCCTAACAGGTGTTGCAAAGCAGATTAGCACTGCTTAAATAGCCCGTAGATCCAAGTCAGAGTTTTCAGATTAATTCTCTTACTATGGAATGCTGACACCTTGGCTCTGAATATGAGTAAATATAGCCCTGCTGTATTTATATCACTTCACCATGTCACCACAGAGTCGGTCAGAAATGTGTTTTTCATGTAGTTTGAGACTTTGTTCAGTAACTTTTTTTGCCTTTGTTTGGACATTTTTCAGACAATACCTGTAAGACACAAGTCTTGTCGCTACTTGGTCTTTATTTTTGTTAAAAGGCTAAGATAGATAATAGATGGCTATTACAAACAATAGCCAAAACTTGATTCATATTTCATTATTGCATTATAGGTTACTATTTTATTTATTCATTTATTTTTTGTAAGTGTAGGTTACATACATATATTTTAGTCTCTGAATATTGTTGTTCCTGTTTGTCTGAGGTCAACATTAATTATGTTACAAGGAAGTGATAAATCATCAGTGTTTGGTCTAACTACAGGAACTGATGGGAAACAACACCGCAAAAGTCGGCTCAGTTACGTCAGACAAACAGCAACAGTCAGAGTTGTAACGTTGCAAAAGTACTCTTAACATCCTGTTTTAGTGCGCCATGATGCCGACGAGACTGCTTCTACTTCTCTGTCTGATCGGACCCGTGTTTGCCATAGAAGCCCCTGGTAAGATCAATTAAACAAGATCGAAGTTATTACAAATTATAGTTTACTGATGACAGTTTTTTTAGGTTGAGTACAAGTGTCTGAATAGTCAGTGAGTCTGTTTTTGGCAGATCTACATATATTATCTCCTGCGCGGCTAGCATTCAATATGTATTTGTTCACCCTCCTTAAAACAGCGAATCAGTTAAGAAGAAAGGACCTGAGTTGTTGTACCTTGATATAAAAATAATTGCTATCTAAATTAATTAAAGTCAGTTTAAGGACATGGGTGTATGACTGTACTGTTATGTAGATTTTATATGTTTAACCTTTATCAGTTTTTGAAAATCATTTTCTCAAATTGGTCATATTTTTAACAGATGCGGATTGCTTGGTTATCAATTTGAAAAATGTTTCCTGTACCTGGAATAAGAAGGGGACACCAAAGGTCAACTACACCTTCTATAGTAGGTGGGTAACCGCTGATAACAGCAGTGGGACATTTTAGTGACGTCTTCTGAATTTATCAGATTAGAATTAGGCTGGTTGTGCTTCAGTGGAAGATGTAATGAAAATTCTTCTCTTTTTCTGATAAACTTAACAGTTAAACATATTTAATTGCTAGGCCCAACAAATTAAAAAAAAACACATTTTTGAATAAATGATGAACATACCATGAACGTATCATTGGTCATGATGAATACTAAAGTAGATATGGCTCTGTACTTTGCGTCATTGTTTTTTTATTATTATTCATCCACAGTTTCTTCAATAAGAAAGAAAAAAGCTGCCCACAGTATTTGACAGAGAACAACATGAACATTGGATGCATCCAGCCATGTGAGTCTGGCGACAGATTCATGACTTTTAACACCAGGCTGGTACATGGCAAGGATAGGTTTGAGGAGAAACATGAACTTAAAAAGCGAGGTATGTATTTACCCTGGCATGGAACATAACTGTATTTAAAATAACAAATAAAATAGTGATGGAAAAATTAGTGTAATTATTGGGATTTTTTTTATTTACACTGTTGCTTAAATCTAAAAAAAAATTCCAAGAAAATTGTGGGTATTCTGACATGAAAGAAGCCTTAAAGTATAGTGTATACTGGCATGTCTGTTCATGTTATTACACATCTGTATCTTTTCAGTCAAGTTAAATCCACCAACCAACCTGACTGTTCTCAATGGATCAGACTTTAACTTGTGGTTTTACTGGAACCACACTTCTCCTGCTCGCTTACATTGTGTGGAGAGTGAGGTCCGCTTCAGGACAAACAACAATAAGTGGGGGGTAGGAAAAGAGTTTCTCTCATCCTTTTTAATTCATTGCTCTTTTTTTTTTGCCTCTTCTTGTTCTCTTCCATTCTTATGTTTTCTAAAATCCATCTGATTTTCCAGTTCTCTAAAGTAAGCCCCGAGATACAGAAGTACTGCATCAACTCGCCCTCGGGAAGTTCTCGATATGAGCTGCAAGTGCGGAACAGAATAGATGAAGGCTGTGGATCATCTGAATTCTGGAGTGACTGGAGTGAACCTGTGTTCTGGGGATCCAACAGCAGCATAGGTTAAAATTTCTACATGTTATGAAGAAAAGATGTCGTTTTTTGCCCAAAAATGTCATTGAATGACTGCTTAAACACGGCAGATGTTTTTTTCTTATGTATAGCTGACTTTTTTTTCTGTAGCTTTCAGAAATAAAAAATTATGTTTGTATAGAACTTTAGATTTATTTCAGTTACTGTTTGACCCCAACATGCTTGGTTAAAATTCAAAATTATGCTTCCTAACAATGCATGCCCCAATATTTAGAGCTAAAAGATTTATACAATTAATAGTCTTCTTTTTTCTTCCTCACAGACTCTGACTCAGTGCCTGTGTGGATGACATTGCTCTATGTGGTGGGCAGAGATGGGCAGTAACGCGTTACTTGTAACGCGTTACTGTAATCCGATTACTTTTTTCAAGTAACGAGTAAAGTAAGGGATTACTATTGCAAAAACGGTAATTAGATTACCGTTACTTTCCCGTAGGAACGCTGCGTTACTGCGTTACTAAAACCGTGATTTTCTTGCGAGAATGTCTCATGACAGTGACATAAGCGAGTGCTACGTGTGTGACAACAGCTGTGTGCAGATCAACAATGGATCATATATCGAGTGCGGGAGAGAGTATGAGCGTGCAGCGTTTAAAGCGTGGACGTACTGACCTTATTTTGAGTTTGATTCCGTAAAAAGTGACAAAAACATTAGTGTCCGTTGTGCGTGGGAAGAAAACTTCTTTCTACAGCGAAAAAAAAACCCCTAAACTTCCAAGCAAGCACCGAGTGCGCTACGACGTAATGGGAAACTCACAGAGAAACTGCCGTATCCTTCCACTGACCGCTGCGGCACACCTGCACCAGGATAACCCTCCGCCTACCCTACTCCTGCTTTACAGGTGAAAAGAGAGCAAAAGGACCGCTAGTCTTGACTTTATTTATTTTCTGCTGTGTTTTACTTGCATCTGAAAGAGTGAGTGTAAACACACACATGTATATATATGTATATGTATATATATATATATATATATATATATATATGTATATATATATATATATATATATATATGTATATATGTATATATATATATATATATATATATATATGTATATATATATATATATATATATATATATATATGTATATATATATATATGTGTGTGTGTGTGTGTGTGTGTGTGTGTGTATGTATGTATGTGCTGGAATGTGCAGAAAATAGGTTTAAATGTTAAACTAATTTCTTCCAGTCACAGAATGGTGCATATAATTAAAATTTTGCTTCATGCATAAAGTTAAAAGATTAAAACTAACAAAACAAGTTTTAAAAAGAGACTTTTCCATTTGATTACATTTTGTATGATGGATTATGTAGAAAAAGTAGAATTGGGCTGAAAGATCTATCGCTTTATCGCCTATTCAGGTTGTAAATCATGTTTTTAAAAAGTAACTAAGTAACTAAGTAACTAAGTAATTAATTACTTTTGAAAATAAGTAATCAGTAAAGTAACGGGATTACTTTTTTGGGGAAGTAATCAGTAATTAATTACTGATTACTTTTTTCAAGTAACTTGACCAACACTGGTGGTGGGTGCCATCACCCTCATCCTGCTGGTGGTGATGTTACTCCAACGTGAAAGGTGGGTTCTTCCATAAATCAGATGATTGATCTATGATCAGATCACAGATCCAACTGATGTGCCACGAAGTCAGTTTAGGTGTGCCGTGCGATTTTGTGACCGTAGATTAGAATTGGAACCAGCATATGACGGCAACCCAAATGCCCACTGTGTTCATGACCTTAAAAAGTGTTTGCACAAGATTTATTTTCCTCAAATTCTGTGGAATTTACTTAGGATACTGAGTAATCACCAAAACTAGGGCTAGGGTCGCCATGCCATGGCTACTTGTAAGCCTCTACCTTCAGTTAGGTCCCAAACGCGTTCAACACAAACAGTGCTTGTGGGCCTCTGGTGAGTGGACCATTGGACCACTGGCACACGTCTTAGAGAGGAATGTGGTTTATCAGCTCTAAGACATGCAGACTGTCTTTTCTGCCCGAGGCTTAAAAACCCCAGATGATGCTGGCTGACATAAGCTTAGTCACAGCAACACTTCCCCCTTATCCATCCCAGACATTAGCTATTATTTGTGTCTTGGTTGTTTTAACTTCCTGTTTTTTTCCTGTCTTACCTCAGCTAAAGTATCCAGTCTGCTTATTGTTTCCAGGTCGTTACTGTAGTCAGGGTTTCCAAACATTGGTGTTTCGAGCTTTCCCGAATGCATTCTTTTCCCTCTTCTTGCGTTTTGCCCCAGCTTGCTCTTTGTTGATTGATCTTTTAAGTTCTTGTCATCTGTTTTCTTTGCTCTTTGCCTGAGTTTTTTGTTCTGTGTGCTACCAATCCATGTACGAACTCTGAATGCAAATTTGACTTTTACTGGATGTCCTGCATCATGCATTCGGATTCCCGATCCGGAAAGTTCAGCCTCACTCAGTTACAGTGCTGAGGTGTTAGCGTGAACAAAGTGAATGCAAATATTCTTGTTATGAAAAAATGAGAGTAACAGTGTCCCTACCTCCCATACAGGCTCAAAATCATCCTGATCCCTGCAGTTCCCAAACCATCCCCGATTCTTCATGACATTGAGGTTAGTAACATCCAGAGGTCTGTCTTATCCTTCCAATTCCCAGTCACACAAGATTTCTTACTAGATTTCTAAAGCTAGAAAACAAATTAAGATACTAAAAGAATTAAATGAAGAGTAATAAATATGCATGTTAGTGGCTGTATGAGATCGTATTGGGTATCACAGTGCTTTGATGTTAATGATAACGCCATGATTCATGATAGTCCATTCAGTATTAGTAGAAAGGAGCACCAAAGCATTAGTTCACATCTTCTGGGAATCTTAAATGTCTGTAGAAGTCCTGGCAGACAGTTTAATAGTCATTAAATTGTCCAGATCAAGAGGTGAACCAGTAGATTGAGAACAGCACCACTTAATGGCTAAAAATATAAATACTCGTGTTCAAATGAGTTTTCAGCATGGAGTTCTAGGAAAGGAGTTACCCATTAAATAATTGTAACTCAAAAATCCAGTTTGTTGCATTTATTTGTCAAATTAATGTAAAGATTTTTCCCCCATTTCTTTAAGGACTGGTTTCAGCTCTCCAAAGGTCTGAGTGAGAATTTTAAAGCAAGCTACAATGAGCAGGTCTGCCCTGTGCGTGAGTACAACTACGTCTCCCAGTCTGACAGCATGAACTCTGACGACTCCACCTCCTCTGTCAACACCAACCAAACCGACTGCTCTGTGTCCATCGATGTGAACGATCCAGAAGATCTGTACGTCCCCTTGTCCTCTTCCAGCTCCCAAGTTCCATCTGAGGAGGTGCAGCAGGTTTCTGACTAAGCAGGTCGTGAACCAGGGTTAGGTTTGCCTGAGCCAAACTATCGGGAGTTTGTTACACTGATACATCTCCTGCTTGGTGACAGTGATTATTAGAAGGGTTTACAACAATTCCCAGTGAGAAGAACCCCAATATTTGCTGGAGGTATTTAATCAGTTACACTCGAGCTTAGCCTTTTAAATAAAACCTCAGACTACAGATTTTAGTTTAATAAACTTGACCTTAATATTTCTTTGAAATCTTTCACCTCACAGATACATAGTACTCCATCTTAATAAAAGGCTTTTCCTTTTTGTTAAGACAGGTGGTATAAAGTGCTGACAAAGTTACTCTCAAAAACATACTTTAGACGATATGCATTCTTAATCAGGGTGCAGCGATCAGCTCTCTGCTTCCGTGATGTAAGTTTTTGAATTTCTGCAGCATATCAAAAATCCAACTGATGTATTTCAGTGATTTTAACTGCAGCACATTCTACTGTTAATCATTTCCATTATTTTTATTTTTTAACATAAGGTCTTGGAAAACCTTTTAGCTCATTCGCGAGCACTTATTTAAGTTGTTGTATATTATTGCATTGTATTTATTGACTTTTAATGTGTTAGGTTGGAAAATAAATCCCATGACTTTGGCTCGTTTTGTTTTTTTGTTTTTTAAATAAAACATCACACATGTCTACACACACTTTATAATAAGGCAATACCTGTATTCTGTGAAGCTGTGTACTTGAAGTTTGCATTGCATGATATACTTTGACACTGTGCGATTACTGATCGTTGCAGAGTTAATATTTGGAGACAAAGTCAGAGAGGGGAGGCTGGTTTGGACACGTACATTTTGTCTGTCCCCAAAGAAGAATCACAAGTGTCTAAAATCCCTTTGCAAACTAATTTTGTCATTTTTGTATTTATCTGGCAGCCATTTACTTAACAAAAGTTCAGAAATAACAGGAAAGTTCATAGATTTCTGTCAGATAAGGAAATGTGGACTCGCTGAAAGTACACTGGTGACGTCACTGTTTTGATAGACAGACATATAAACACAGACCAGAGCACTTGAAACTCCTCTTTGTGTTAGGTTCCAGTCAAAGTAGGTCTGAACAGAACCACAAATTATAATTTTGAAACACAGACATAGACTCACAAAGTGAAATCAGTAAGTGCCACACTGCTGCAGCTGGCAATCAAATGTCAAAATTGATGGTAAAGCCTCTGACGTGGGTCTACTTGTGAACTCGTGGACACTGACCAAGTGAAAGGTGCTATGTGTGAGTTTAAAGCAGTGGTTCCCAAAGTGGGGGGCGCCCCCACCTAGGAGGACCGCAGTATGAATTAGGAAAAAAAAGTTTTTTTAAAAGGGCTCACACACAAACGCAAAGCAGAGGTTGAAGCATCGCCAAATATGCTTCCAGACCAACTTCCTTCCAAGACAAAGACTAGAAAATATGATGAAGCATATCTTGCCTTTGGCTTCACCTGCACAACAGCTGTCATTCCAAGGGATGATAGGGATCATCAACAGAATTCGTTTACCCTGCGTCGGGAGCACACACTGGGCTCTCCAAATCACGGACAAACAGTATCCCACATTCTTGATTTTTAGTTCACAAACAATTCTGATAGCGACTAACTACAACTTTGGAGGTTTTCGCTCTTTACACAGTAAAGTTACAGGAGGATAAAAATAATTATCAGGCAAAATGTCCTTTGTTAAAATAATCCCGTCCAATACCACGTGAGAACAATAAATATATTATATTATCTGTTTTAACCCTCAAATTGAATGGTAATGTAACAGAACCCATTTTTTTACATTTTCACAAAACTAAAACATCACTACTTCCACGTCTAATTGTCTGTGATGGAGACAGAGTAAACTGGATTCGCACTACGTGCCCAGCGAATTATTCAATAAAGATTGCATTAAACCTTGTCTCTGTGTTGTACTATGCTTATTTTACAGGACATTAAAAGTCCAACTTCAAATGTCAGTGTACATCATTTCAGTCTATATTTTTGAAAGCAGTTTCCTCTGACAGGAAACCCACAAAACTCTATAACACGAGATGTTATGACAGCTCGTGCTACGGATGAGTAGTAATTTGACCTGTTTAAAGGGTCGGGATTCTTTAATATTCTTTTGTATAAATAATTGACAGACTTGTCCAAATAAGAAGAAGTTTAATAACAAGAATAAGAAGTAACATCAAGGTAAACTGCGACCTTTTAGTGTCACACCTGTGCTAAATGAGCTTGTTTTCACTTTTGTCTCATTGTGATAAAAAACATCAGATGTCTTTGACTTGAAGCATTGCATTTGCATCCAACAGATATACCCGTAATATAAAAGACACCCTTACAAAAAACCCTTAAAAATATTAAAAACGTTAACACAGATGTTACGTTCTCTCTACTTTGTTTTTCTTCTGTTAAAATAATTAAAACACAGGGAGTTGGGGGTTATGTGAAAAGGAAAAGACCATCTCTGAATCAAGGGTACATCTTTCTCCATCTTATAATGCTGTGATTGCAGCCATTCCCCAACTCTCTGTGAATGGCACTCCTGGCTATTGATCAACAGTCTTTGATCAGTGGTTGTTGATGAATGGTCAAGAAACTCACCTCACAGCCCGGTGGTGCTAGTTTCAGTCATTGTGCAAATATTCAATTTATAAGATTGGGGAAACCTGCAGTCAGCTGAGATGAGTGAAGCTGAGTCACTTGGATGAGGGAAGAAACGTTTCTCCCACTGATGCTACATCCAGAGAAAGAGAATCAACTTTTTGGGAATACATCGACTTATTTCTCTTTTTAAAGTTGCATTTTAAAAAAGGTTTTCAAAATCTATTGTTTTATTTGGAATTCGAAAATGGTTTTTAAATTACATTTTTATTAAGGGTTTAATTATTTTTTGTGAAATCAATTTGAAGTATTAACTGAAAAAGTGATTTACAAATATTTTTTATTTTAAATTAGTTTATTTAATAATAAATTATTTTAGTAACATTTCAATTAAATAAATAAAAAATCTATTTACTAATGAATATTTTAGGGCACAATTCATTATTGAAGGACAAAATTCGTTATTTTGATGCGTGTGGCTCTTCTGGTCCTCCATACCAAACAGCAACAGCTAAAGGTAAACTTGAACCTCTACTGTTAAAATCCTGTTTTAGTGCGCCATGATGCCAGCCAGACTGCTTCTGCTTCTCTGTCTGATCGGACCTGTGTTTGCTAAAAAAAGCCCTGGTAAGATCATTTTAAATAGAGCTATTATGTTGTTGTTGTTGTTTTTAATATAACATAATGTAATGTAATGTAACATGCTGTAAGGTAGATTTGATATGTCTAACCTTTATCATTTTTAAAAAATCATTTTCTCAAATCCATCATGTTTTTTAACAGATGTGGATTGCTTGGTGGCGAATCTGGAGTATGTTTCCTGCACATGGAATAAGACCGGGACTCCTGAGGTCAACTACACCTTCTACAGCAAGTGCGTAGTTGTTGATAATAGCATCAACCCTTCTTTGTAATGTCTATATGGCTGTGATTAAATGTTGTACTTGAGTGAAAGATGTGATGAAAATCTATTTTACTCTCAGCATTCACGATTAAAGACATTTTCTAACTTTTTTGAACTACAACTCCAGTTCCAAAAATGTTGGGATGCTGTGTAAAACGAAAATAAAAACCGATTGCAATGGTCTCATTAGCCTATATTTTATTCACAACAAACCATTTAACAAACTGAGAAAGAAAAAAAAGTTTAATTTTAAGATAAATATTAGCTCATTTGATGGCAACAGCACAGTTAAAAAATAAATTGCGATGTGGCAACAAAAGGCTGGAAAAGTAAATGGTACTGAAAAGAAACATTTGCTGTAACATTTGGATCAGCTAACTGGGTAACAGGTCTGGAATATGATTGAGTATAAAAGAAGTACATAAAGGAGTCTCGGTGTTGAAGTGGCCTGCCTGCAGTCCAAACCTTTCACATTTAGACTGTTGTTAAAAGAAGAGCAGATGCTACACAGTGGTCAACGTGGCCCCATATATTTACATTTTACACAAATTCCCAACCTTTTGGAAATAAGTGTCAAGCCACTGGGTCTGCGACCTAGTATTTAGTGTTTGTTTTTAATTTTAATTCCTTGATTATTGTTATTCATGGTTTTGATATTTTGCTTTTTTTTAGCTTCAGTTTTCTCTACCTTCTGTGTTCCACATCTGGTTACATTTTGTCTCTGTGCCTCTTTTCCCCTCTGTATCTAAATATGATGTCTGCATGCTTTTCTTTGTTGGAATAGTAATGTTTTTGATTCATCTACAGGTTGGGCAATGATCAATGGAAAATATGCAACCACTATTTGACAGAAAACAACATAAACATTGGATGTAACCAAGAGATAGATTCAAAACATTTCAAACTCGACTGACAAATGGCAACAATCTTTTTGAGAAGGCTCACGAGCTTAAAAAACAAGGTATACTTATAACCTGGTATTGAACATAACTTTGAGTTTAAAACAATAAAAACGTTTTTTACACTTTACACAGTAACTTAAAGGAAAATTGTTGTTAGTGTTCTGTCATAAAAGTACACGTCTACACGCACTGTGTAACAAGGCATTACCTGTATTCTGTGAAGCTGTGTATGTGCAGTTTGCAATGCATGATATACTTTGACACTGTGCAATTATTGATCGTTGCACAGTAAATATTTGGAGACTATCAGAGAGCGGAGGCTGGTTTGGACACGTACATTTTGTCTGCACACACGTGCCAAAATATAAGAATCACAAGGGTCTAAAATCATTTTCTAAACTAGTTTTGTCAATTGAGCTTTTATTTTTGTATTTATCTGGCAGACATTTATTTAACATACGGTCAGAAATAACAGGAAAGTTCATAGATTTCTGTCAGATAAGGAAATGTGGACTCAATGTACCGTGCCGAAAGTACACTGGTGACGTCACTGTTTTGATAGACAACATATAAACACAGACCAGAGCACTTGAAACTCCTCTTTGGTATAAGTTCCAGTCAAAGTAGTAGGTGTAGACAGAACCACATAGTGTCATTATGACACACAGACATAGACACACAAAGTCAAATCAGTAAATGCCACACTGCTGCAGCTGTCAAAAAATGTCAAAATGAACTATAAGGTCTCTGATGCCGGTCTACTTGTGAACCCGCAGACGTCGACCAAGTGAAAGGTGCTATGTGTGAGTGTGTTGAGTTTAAAGTAAGTATTTTATCTGAACATTTGTACTTTATCATAACTGTGGTTAGAACAGAGATAGCACAGTCCCTAAAACGCTGCGTTTCCTCTCCAAAAAACAGAATACGGCAGTAAAAAAACCACACCATTTACACAGAAAGCCCCCGATCCAGTTTGCTGTAAATGAACTAAGCTGAGCTAACTGTTGTCTGTGGCTTCAAACAGCAAATGTTAGTTTAAATATTTATCTGAGATGTGGGAGTTGACTGCTGCTGTTTGATGAAATGAATGTAAGAAATTAACTCATTTGGTTAAACAGGTGATTTGTGAAAGATAACTTGTAGAATTGTTTATGTTTATGCTGTGCATGAGACATGGACACTACATTTCACAATGTGATTCTGATTTGTCCATCATTTCTCTTTCATCAGAAAAGAATACATACAGGACTCGTAGACTGTAAAGAAAATCTTAGCTAAACCAACAAGATCCACCTTAAGCTCACTTTAGCAGCAAATGATAGTAGAAGTGCAGAGAAAATGTAAGACTGGCTGACTAAAAACAGAACTATTTCTTGAACTATTCAATAAAGATTGCATAAAACCTTCTCTGTGTGTTGTACTATACTTATTTTACAGGACATTAAAAGTCCAACTTCAAGTCTAGTGTACATCGTTTCAGTCTATATTTTTGAAAGCAGTTTCCTCTGACAGGAAACCCACAAAACTCTGAAAGTGACACTGATCGAATGTTATGACATCTCGTGCTACGGATGAGTAGTAATTTGACCTGTTAAAAGGGTCGGGATTCTTTAATATTCTTTTGTATTAATAATTGACAGATTTGTCCAAATAAGAAGGAACATAAAAAGTAAACTGCAACCGTGTAGTGTCACACCTGTGTTAAATGACCAGAATGAGTTTGTTTTCACTTTTGTCTCATTGTGGCAAAAAACATCAGATGTCTTTGAGTTGAAGCTATTGCATTTACATCCAACATATAATACCTGTAATATAAAAGACACCCTTAAAAAAACAAAAATATTAACAGAGATTTTACCTTCTCTCTACTTTGTCTTTCTCCTGCTAAAATGATTAAGACAGCTTATAGACATTAAATAATCATGACATCCAAAAACTTGATTTAACCTCTTAACTAGAGTTTATTAACTAACTTTATGAACTATGAAAGTATGAAGACTGTGTATCTGCCATATAGTGACATAGCCGTGCTACAGGTACCAATATATTGACAGGAAGAGAAGAAAAAAAAAACCCCACAAGACACGGTGATATTTCAGTGTCGACACGGGCTTACATCCTGTTTCTATTCGCCATGATGTCGACAAGATTACTTCTACTTCTTTATCTGACTGGACACGTATTTGCCAAAAAATCAGAAGGTAAGAGCATATGAAGATGATCGTTAAGTTTTTAAAAAAATACAAGACATTCGCAACATCGGTAGGAAGTGTCGTAAACCTGTGTCGATGTCTTTGAAAGTCTTTTGTTATATTATATTAACTTATATCCCAAACACTATCATTCAATGTATATTTGAGAAGTTATTTGTACCTTGAGATATGAATGAACACTATCAAAATGAATTAAATTCAGGTTAATGCAGAGCCTTTCTTTATTAAGCACGTTTTGTGAGAATTTCCCCTCCAGAGCACGGGGCTCTTACTTCCTTGTCTTTGAGTGTATGACTGTACTACTATCTGCCCTTTGTGTAGGTTTCATATATATGCCTAACCATCGTTCATCGTTTTAGGTTTTATCTTTCATTGATCTCAAATCTATCATGTTTTTTAACAGATGTGGATTGCTTGGTGGTGAATCTGGATTATATTTCCTGCACATGGAATAAGACTGGGACTCCTGAGGTCAACTACACCTTCTACAGCAAGTGCGTAGTTGTTGATAATAGCACCAACACGTCTTTGTAATGTCTTCTAAAATTAATCAGACTATAATTAAATGTTGTACTTGAGTGAAAGATGTGATGAAAATTTATTTTACTCTTGCATTAACAGTAAAAGACATTTTCTACCTTTTGTGAACTACAACCCCAATTCCAAAAATGTTGGGATGCTGTGTGACATGAAAAGAAAAACAGAATAGAGTGGTCTCATAAGCACTATATTTTATTCACAATAGATCATAGAAAAAACTGAGAAAAAAGTTTCATTTTAAGAAAAATATTAAGAAATTATTAAGAAAAATATCAACTACTTGGGTAACAGACCTGGAATATTTATTAGGCATAAAAGAAGTTCATAGTAGAAGAGTCCGGATGTTGAAGTGGCCTGCCTGCAGTCCAGACCTTTCAACAACTGAAAAAATTTAGAACATCATGAAATGAGAAATATGGCAAATAGTTTGGACTGATGAGCAATTAGAACTAGAACTAATAAAGTATTAAACTTGAGATTACATCATATTTAAGATCAAATTGATTGTATCTAAATATGATACGTCTGCATGCTTTTCTTTGTTGGAATAGTAATGTTTTTGATTCATCTACAGGTTGGGCAATGACCAATGGAAAATGTGCAACCACTATTTGACAGAGAACAACGTGAACATTGGATGTAACAAGGAGATAGATTCGAGAGATAGATTCAAAACATTTCGAACTCAACTGACAAATGGGAGCGAATGGTTTGAGAAGGGTCACGAGCTTAAAAAACAAGGTATGCATATAACCTGGTATTGAACATAACTTTGAGTTTAAAACAATAAATCAATTAATGAAGAGATCATTATTAGAATTAATGGGACGTTTTTTACACTTTACACAGTAACTTAAAGGAAAATTGCTGTTAGTGTTCTGTCGTAAAAGTAAATTGGCATGCCTCCTCATGTTATTGCCTATTTGTATACTTCTCCAGTCAAGTTAAACCCACCAACCAACCTGACTGTCCTAAATGGATCGGACTTTAATCTGTGGTTTTACTGGAACCACACTTCTCCTGCTCCCTTACACTGTGTGGAGAGTGAGGTCCGATTCAGGACAAACAACAATAACTGGGATGTAGGTTTCTTTCATCCTTTTTAATTCATTTATTTTTTTATCTCTCTTTGTTCTCTCCCAGTCTAATGTTTTCTCAACTCTGTCTGATTTTCCAGTTCTCTAAAGTTAGCGCCGGGATACAGAAATACTGCATCAACTTGCCCTCAAGCAGTTCCCGATATGAGCTGCAAGTGCGGAACAGAGTAGATGATGCCTGTGGAGAGTCCATATTCTGGAGTGACTGGAGTGAGCCTGTGGTCTGGGGATCCAACAACAGCACATGTAAAACTACTTCATAGATATTCTTAGTGGCATGTTGAAACGATGTCTGCCAGTGAATATAGGGTCATCTTGGGGGGACAATTAGCTTTGCAACAAAACATGAATAATAATGATCAGATAAAATGTTTGAACACTGCAAAGAAATCATAGGTAGATTTTGTTTCTTATTCAACAACTTTCAAACTAGGATTAAAAAAGTTATTAAAACTTAAGTGGCTCTAATGTTGCTTCCACACTGCACAAAACATTAGAATTAAGCATTCATACAAATAACTTCCTTCTTTTTTCTTCTTCAAAGACGCTAAAAATTCGATGTCTCCGTGGATGCCGGTGATGTATGTGGTGGGTGCCATCACTGTCATCCTGCTGGCCATGATATTACTGCACCATGAAAGGTGGGTTTTTCCATAACTCAAATGATTGCTCTATGATCACATCACAGATCCAGGTGGTGTGCCATGTGATTTTGTGACAGCCACAGACTATAATTGCAGTGTACAATAGCACATAAAGTTGTTGTTAACTTGTATACTTTTATATATACCTACGTACTTTTATACTTACTTTTCTGTCATTTAAATATTTATCTGTTATCTGTTTTGAACTTGTGAAAACACAATTAAAAGTCAAAAATGTATGCCCTTCTTCACATTTCTCAAAATCATCCGGTGGGCCATATTGGAGCCTTTGCCTGGTCGATTCGGGCGCTCAAGCCTTAGGTTTGACACCCCAGACTTACTGTATCAGTACAGCAAATGTAAACAAATAATTAACAATTAATATATCCACTGTGCACTAGTGTGTAAAATCTAGGCGGCAAAAAAAACCCATCAGCCAAACACAAATGCAGATCACTTGTCCAAAACGAGTGCAAACGAGTGACCCAAAGAAAAGATTAAAGATCGCTTTTAGATGGTATCAAAGGCTTGTTGTCTTGTGGAAAGTTTCCATTGCACAACATCTGACAGATCTCACACAACCCAGGAAACACACAACATTTCTGAAGGCAAAAGACCACAGTACACAGAGACGCCTACAAGACTAAATTCTGTTACAGGAAGATGTGTTTTGACCAAAGATCCCTTCTAAATGATCTGCAATCATGCAAAGTTACAAACATTCCTTTTTTTTATTACTGTTACCATTGCTGATGGTAACCCAGATTTTTCTCAGTTGTCAGTACAGACATCAAACCATTACACATTTTTCACTATACATTCATCATAAATTGCTACCCTGAATCACCTTCATCACGCCCCTGGTTATCCCACGATGTATTAGGATCAGCTCATAGATCATTTGGATGTATTTTATAACTCTATGACTGCTTCTCTAAACAAATTAACAACAATATATACCTACAACAATAAATGCAAACACAGGGAACTTTACTGTGGCTAAATTTTATAATATGGATGCTGATAACCAAGGTCTAGCTTTGAAACGCTTACTATCTTCAAAATTACACATTAGTTATTTGATCTATAAAAGTCTGACCTTAAATAACCTTCAAATAATACAAAAAGGAAAATGCTTGATGTTAAACACACCTGTGAAATAAGCTAAGCCCACAAAGTTTCCTTCCAGAAACACTGAAACAAATTAACCAGCAAAGCAATCAAAGAACAGACATTACAGATAATGCAATGTGTTACACGCTGTGCATTTTGGAAACTTGTCCAAATTGACTTCATTCATTCATAAAGTTCCTGAAGTATATGTGACACGGACAGCGGCAGACTCAAAGAATATTTTAGATCAGCAATTTGACTAGATCTGAGGCCACTCTGTTGTTTAGGCCTGTCAGAACATCAGAATATCATTACATCAGTAAGGACACAGTGTAAAAATGTGCCAAACATGTAGAGCTCCCTGCTGTGGCGATCACTTGTGAATATGGGGGATTATTACCTTCCACGTGACTACCATTAATTATTTTTAACAATGCTTTGAGAGACAGATTGCATTCTTACTATTTATGTGTTACGGGATATTAATATTTTTATTTCTAAAGATCACAGTTATCATCCATCTATGGGGGGGACTGGATCTTGAGTGTTTTGCACCTTTATATTGGATGATCCTGACCTTAATGTCAAAAGCTGTCTGCCAGCCACGCTCAGTTGGAGTTCTGAAACCAACAAAGTCTAATGCAGTTGTTGCTGTTTGATGATAATGTGAATGCTAAAGATTTCCTTACCTCCCATACAGGCTCAGAATCATCCTCGTCCCCGTGGTTCCCAAGCCATCTCCATTCCTGCATAACATCGAGGTCAGTGGCATCCAGAGTTCTGTCCATTCCCTGAAATTCCCAGTCTTACAAGGGTTTTATATAGTTGTTAATATGAATTTGGAAAGCTATTGAAGTTACTGGAAGAATTACATGGCAGATGAGCTTCTACGTGGATTTTAGTAGCTTTAATGTTAACACTTACATCAAGATTTATGACAATTAGTTCAGTAGCTGTTGATTTATGTCATTATTGGACTAAAGAACAGCTTGGTTTACATCTTCTGGATACCTTGAATGTCTGTAGATGTTCAGGCAGTCAGTTTAACAGATTTTAATATCTCTGGATCAAGAGCTGGATCAAGAGTTGGACGAAAAGTCTGACAATAGTGCCACTTAATGGCTAAAAATAGAAATACTCTTGTGTTTGAGTGATTTTGGTCATCAAAATCTGGGGAAGCAATTATTCGTTACAAGTGAGGGTTTTTTTTCTCTCTTTTTTAAGGATTGGTTTCAGTTCTCCAAAGGCCTGAAAGACAATTTTAAACCGGACTACAACGAGCGTGCCTGCCCTGTGCGTGAGTACAACTATGTCTCCCAGTCTGATGTGGTGAGCTCCGACGGCTCCACCTGCTCTGTCACCACCGACCAAACCGACTGCTCCATCGAACACGATCCAGAAGACCTGTCCGCCCCCTTTCCCTCTAACCCAGTTTCATCTGAGGAGGTGCAAAAGGCTTCTGTTTAGGAGCCATGTTTGGATTTTAAAAACATGAATCAACAAACCTCCTGCATGACTGCAAGAGATACCTTAATTTGACCAAATAAATGGTAGCCCAATAGTTACTATCAGAATAACCCCAATAATTGGTTCAGGAATTTAATTTGAACAATGCCTATTATACAGGTAAAACCAAAGCATCCGATTAAAATTTTAGAAGTTAATAAAGTTCATAAAGACTTTAATATGTTTCTAAAATCCTTGAGCACGGAAGAATTTATGGTAACTCTTGAAAACATTGTTTAGACTCTAAATATTTGACTAATTGAGGCTTTGACTTACGTAATCCTTTGTTGACTTCCAAAATGAGCACCAGGAACTGTTCTCATATCCAATCCCTCAAATGTTGTTTTTTTTTTTTATCTTTTTTTAAATTTTTGTTTTCTTTTTAAAGCAAGAACGATTTTTGAAGTGTTCATTTGGAGAGACGCAGTATTGTATCCTGTAAGCTGGGCTGAAAGTAATTACATATTAATACATACAAGCCTAACTTTACTCAGAAAAAAGCAAGGAGTTTAACTTGAGCAGAAATGTTCCCTCTAAGCTGCGCACATGCGCAATTGCGCACTGCTGGCACAGTCTCTGCGCACAGAAATTCTGCGTTGCGCACAAAAAAAATCTAACCTGAATTGAAATTAAAATTAATACTTTAACAATTCTGTTTTGCAGTGTTAGTCAGTAAGTGACTGGCTGCTCCCATATGGGAACGATGCCACCTTATCCCATAGTCCAGCCAATCACGCGATTCACATTTGTATATAGGCAGGTAATCAACGTGGTTGACAGGCTATGACAGCGTCCTTATGTGCCTACACGGTGTTTTAGCTAGCAAAGCGGCGTGGCTGATGTGGAGAGAAGCCACGTCAATGACAACGTGTACAACCATTGGAGATGTGAGCAGGACAGACGGAACAATTGACGGAAAAATTGGGGACTTTATACCAGTTTTTAAATTGTGTTGATAGACCGTGTAAAACCAGAGTTGTGATAAAAAAAAAAAGTGCAATGTTTGGTTTTCTTCCCGAATACTGTCGTTGTTTATATTCACTGCAGAAAGAAACGATTAAATCGGCGTTTTATAAGAAAAAAGGCTCGAAAGCCTGTGAGCAAAAACAAACCCCACTCCCCTCTGCCTTTCCTATTCGTCCAAAAAAGTACCATGTCGACCAATCAAAAAATGATATGGCAACGTGGCATCTAGTTGTTAAGAAACGGGGGAAGTTTTAGGAGTGACGGCGGTGCTTTGAGATGTGAGAGATTTGCGACATTTAGCGCAAATCTTGTGTCTTTAGTGTGTGTAGTGTAGTCAATAGTTTTGTTGTGTGTGTCAGAACAATGAGGCGATTGCTGAATGTTACAGGTGTTACAGGAGTGGTACATCTCCTGTTGTCAGGCCTGCAGGTATCAGGCTGTTGTTCTCCTTTATCTCGTAGTGGACAGAAATTATTTTTTGGAGTGACACAAATAATTTTTGTGGCATCAGATTTAATGCAGAACAGCTGATTGTTCTGTAAATAGTTTGAAATGGTTATTTAAAAACGCCTTGGCTGCATTTAAAAAATAGCTGCAAAAAACTTTGTTTGCCAAACTGAGTAACTTTTTTGAAGAAGTAACTATATAATTAATTGCCCAGCATTGGTCTTTATATACTGTATTTTGGAGACAGAGTTACAGGACTCTCTCCCAGACCACAGACTCATAATACAAGTCAGAGCTTTATAAAAAAAAAAGAAAAAAAAAAAAAGAAAGTTGTGTTTTCGAAATTGGAGTTCAAGTTATTTTTACTTCCAATAGTGTTAACATCCTACACAGATGATGAACAAGATTTTTTTTTTACATTTTCATTGTAAATGGGCTAAAGCAGTTAATTAAAAGTAGTCTAACATAAATGTAAATGCTGTAATTTGATTATTTTAATAAACCATGAAACTTGGATGGATTCGATGCCGGCGTGACCACAGTGCACACGTCTGATGTCGCTCACAGTGGTCCAAGGGATCGCTCAGGGAGTTTGTATGTTCGCTCAGACACGTGAAAAATTAGAGGGAACATTGTTAAGCAGTGCAGCTATGACCACGAGGAAAACCCGCAATAAAAATAAGTAAAGGTCTTTGTGCTTCAGGGCAGCTTACAATAGCTTTTTATTCTACTCTGAAAACTGAGCTTGGAAATATTATTATATTTTTGATAAATATTCACATTTTGAGCTTACTGAAAAAAGTGTAGAAATATACACTTACATATGTATACTTTGCTCAATAATCTTTTTTGTCATATGTAAACCGTTAAAACTGTAGAATAAGTAGGGAAGAGCAAATATTCCCTGCAGATTTGGACAATTTGAAAACATGATATCTTAGGCTACGTCCACACATGGGTATTTTTGAAAACGCAGATTTTTCTATGCGTTTGCACCTTTCGTCCACACGTAAACGGCGTTTTCGGTCACTGAAAACGGAGATTTTTAAAAACGCCTGCCAGGGTGGATATTTTCGAAAATTACATTTTCGCATTTACGTGTGGACGAGGAAAACGGAGAAAACGCAGCATCAAAGGTGTGCGCCTTTTTTGACGTCACACTGTGTGCCACGTTATTGTTTCGGTGAAATGAATTTCTACAATGGCAGACTTACACAAAATACTGTTACTTGTACTCTCTGCAGTGTTTAAATGCTTACATATACACACACAGTTACTGTCCCTCCACACATAGGACTCAGTTCTGCTTCTATGCGCCATCTTTGTTTACTCTTTCCCGTCCAGGCTTCTAGACTTTATAGGCGATCGTGGCTCAAGAGTTGGGAGTTCACCTTGTAATCGGAAGGTTGCCGGTTCGAGTCCTGGCTCAGATAGTCTCGGTCGTTGTGTCCTTGGGCAAGACACTTCACCTACCACCTACTGGTGGTGGTCAGAGGGCCCGGTGGCGCCAGTGTCCGGCAGCCTCGCCTCTGTCAGTGTGCCCCAGGGTGGCTGTGGCTACAATGTAGCTGCCATCACCAGTGTGTGAATGGGTGGATGACTGGATGTGTAAAGCGCTTTGGGGTACTTAGGGACTAGTAAAGTGCTATACAAATACAGGCCATTACTTATGATTGGCCAACATTTCTACAAGGTTAGGAATATGTCGCCACCTGTTGCTTTGGCATATTCGTAGCAGCGTTTTCCTTCAATTTTGCGTTTAGGTGTGGACAGGATTTTTTTTTTAAAAACAAAAACGGAAAATCTCCGTTTTGAAAAATACCCGTGTACGTGTGGAGCCTTAGTATTTTAACCAAACACCTTACTGTTACTGTTACAGTATATCATTGAATGATACAATCGTTTACGTACTCGCTAATAGTGTTATTGTAAAACTTAAGCCGAAAATCTTTTGTAACAGACAAACAAATAGATGTGTTTTGCCATCATTCATACTTTCCTAATATCACACTTTGTCATTAGTTAACAACCAAATTATCATTTTGTTGATTTAAAAAAATCGTTTTATCATTTTTATAAACATGTGTAACTGCTGTGTTCTTTCTCAAAACATTGAGAAAACAATAATTTCCTCTACCTGTATACAAATATAACTTCAATGATATCTATTTAAAACAATTTTGTTGTACTTTTTCTTTGCCTTAATGTTTTTTGTTACCTTTATTTTTGTGTCATATATATTTTTTGCTAGCTTGCACATTACCTCTCTCTGGTCCTTGTACGTCTCTACTTCTTTTTTTTTTTTTTACATAAATAAATAACTACAAATACTGTGTTTTGTTTTGTGTTTTTTCATCAAAACTTCAGTCCTGTGAATTGCTGTAGCGATTGGTATAAAAGAAACCCAGTACAATCAGCAATATCTGTGTGTCCATTAGAGGGAGTGCGGAGTGTCCCGCACAGTACGGAACTGAGTCAACGCATTTTTCTGATTCAAGAAGGGTAGGGTAGGGCGCAAGGCGGCTGGCCCCCGCAAAGAGAGCTACACAAGTCGGCTACTTCCCCAGCTGAAGCGGTCAGCTATCGAAATCAGTTGATGTCTTCAGATGACATTTAAGACTTCACTGTGTATTTAGTTGGTTTGACGCTAATTCTCCGTTGGTCGTCTGAAAATCACAACCCGACAAAATGTCAGATCCTGTGGTGGCCGACACTCGCCGGTTGAATTCCAAGCCCCAGGACCTGACTGATGCTTACGGTCCCCCCAGCAATTTCCTGGAGATAGACGTTTATGATCCACAAATCGTTGGAGTCGGACGGGGCCGTTACACAACTTACGAAGTTCGCATGAGGGTAGGTATCGAGGCGTAAACCTCAAACACCTTGCAGCATTAGCTTTTGGCGCTAAGCTAACTCTTAATTACAGTGCCGATGCTAGCCAGTTAGCTACGTTCACCGTGCCGTTACGTTGTCGCTATTCGTCGTAGAGTAGCTCGAGGTGGGGCGCGAGTAAAAATCGAGCAGCTGGGACTGTCAGCGGCCTAGCTAACATGTAGAAGTTTCTTGAAGGTATGCTAAGGTGCAATTACGGGAATGTAAGCAGTGTCACTAGTTCAAAGTCAGTACCGTAGTTTTTCCTCAGCTTACAGTATTGTTTGTGAGCTAGTCTGCGTTAAGTAAAAGGAAACTAAATAAAACATTAAAACAAAACCAGGAATTTCCAGCAGACTCCGGGAAGCTAACTGCTAGCTATATGTGATAATGCGCTGTAAAGTAAATTAAGACTGATTTAATGTTACATTGTTTGTCTGTCTGGATTTCTAGAGCTAAATACATCAGTGGATAGTATCTGGATATATGAAGGAGTAACCAAACGTTATTCCTTCATATTCTTCGACAGTTTCATATTGATATTCAGAGAAAAGCTGAATGAAAAAGGCTAACAGTGTTGCTGTTTTTCTAAAAACCGTAGAGCAAAACGCATAAAAGTGTTTTGTGATTATTGAAATATGAAGAGTTCGAGTTAAATGTTGGGTTTTTCTCTATAGTATTGCAAGGTAGTTTACGGTTCTCTGTAAAGTGGCTTTTATTTGACTGTTGTGAAATTGTGTAAGTCAAATTTAATGTAACAGTCACAAGTTTTAACTAACTTGTTTACTAGAAAGACAGCTAAGCTTAAAAGAATGTGAGACGTGGGAAATCACTAACACAGCTAATTCTAAGGACATTTCAGGAAGCTGATTCAGTGACACAGTACAGACGCACTATAATTGTGTAATTGAATGTTAACGTGCCTGCCTTTCCTGCAAATCATCATTTTGTGGCACTGTGGAGAGTCTGCCTTGCACAATATGAACAACTTACTGTTCTCAGTGCTTGAAAATTGTAATAGACCATGGTAGGGAAGATTGGGTCAGGGGCCTGTGGTTAACTAATAATTACCAAAAAGCCATATCAGTCCAGTTAAGATTTGAACCCTAACTGGGATCAATAGTGGAAAGCAGAGGGTCGCTGCAGTCATAATCTGTGCTTTTACAAGTGGCTTTAATTGCTTTTCAAATAAACAAAGTATAGATTTATTTTTTTTCTGTACAGAACAAACCTTTGCCAGTGATTAGCAGAGCTAATTTGTAGCCAGATAAAAGACGAGTTAAAGCTTTTAGTGAAATAGGGGAAGAAAGTGATAATAGTTGGAATTGTAGTGCAGGTCCTTTCCTTACATGTCAGTTGCCATCTCATGCAGATGATTGAATTTCAAATTAACCAACATGTTTTGTTTTTTTGCCTTCTCTTTGTAGACGAACCTTCCCATTTTCAAATTAAAGGACTCCTGTGTGAGGAGAAGATACAGCGACTTTGAGTGGTTAAAGAATGAGCTGGAAAGAGACAGTAAGGTGAGTGAATAATAATTAACAATCCAAGTGCAGGGATTGCATTGTGTGACTTGACCATATAAAATAAGTAATCTGATTATTATTATTTTCTGAAACAAAAATATGGTGATTAAAATGTTTACATGCGCTTGCACGGCTATTCTACATAAAATTGTTATGAGGGCCCAAATTTGGCGGTGGAAATGTCTACTGTTTTGACTTTGTTTCATGTTGAGTGTGGACTTTTCTCTCTTTTTTTTTTCCTTTTTTTTTTTTTTCTGTTCTTTGTGTCGACCCCTGCCTCCTTCAGATTGTTGTACCACCTCTGCCGGGCAAGGCCCTGAAGAGACAGTTGCCCTTTCGCAGTGATGAGGGTCTTTTTGACGAGTCATTCATTGAGGAGCGAAGATCGGGCCTGGAGCAGTTTATCAACAGGTCAGTTAGTCACAAAATTACATTATAGACGGGAGTCTCGGGTGGAGGGAGACGCGAGCAAGACTTCATTGTGTTTTTTCTATCGCTGAACTTGTATCAAAGCCATTGCTGTCGTTTTTTTAAGTTTTTCTATCCACTTTAGTGAGCTGTTTGTTGTCAAAACTGTGTAGCCCAACACAAGGCTTAATCTAATCTGTGCCTGGGAAAGGAGAACCAAGCAACAAATCCGTGGCTGCTTTTCCACAGCGTTCGTGAAAAGCATTTTAAAATGAGCAGAGAGTGAGTTTACAATGTTTGTTTCTGTGTTTCTGTATAGAATTGCAGGTCACCCCTTGGCCCAGAACGAGCGCTGTCTTCACATGTTTCTTCAAGAGGAAACCATTGACCGTAACTACATTCCTGGAAAAGTACGACACTAGGGTTATTGAGGGATACGGGCAGTTGGGGGTTAAACTGTTGGGGCTGTAGAACGGACTGCCTCTTGCCTTCTCTTCCCTCCTAACTTCTCTTAATCTCTCTCTTTGTCTGTCTCTCTTTCTTTCACTCTGTGGATATTATTACAAAGTCATATCGTCTTTATCTTGGAGTTAGAGCATAAACTTCGGCAACACATAGAACATGTTGACGATGTTTCAGACAACTGTGACTCCTCTCTTCCGTGTGCGTTTATTTTATAACTGTATATTAAGAAAAGCACCTGTCAGTAGCATTCATAATATCGTTAATATTTGGCACTAAATAGTAATTTGCAGGAATGCAAACGGTGTACGATACATTCAGACTTTCCATAGATGAGTGTCATATATACATGATTGTAATATAATGTGAATAAAGTAGAATAACGTCTAAATATGTGTGCTGGAGCTAATGTGTACCATAAGGATGCATGCAGACTGTAAATGAGAATTCTGATCTTGTTTTGTTCTCTTTGTTTTTGTTTTTTATTTTTTAGGTATGAATGAAGTAAGTTTGCTTTATTTTATTCTGTCTCTAAGAGCTTTCTGGGATTAAAGGTGGTTGCATGGGCACTATCAAGACCAAAGGCGATAGTTCACAAATACTTGAGTAAAACAAAACTTAATACCACATGTTAACAGAGATCTGACTGCAATCTGTCATTTCACTTTGTAAATACAGCCACACGTGGTCTCTGGTGCATTATAAAAACATGTTATTTCCCCCCCCCCAAAAAAAGGATAATGTGATTGTGGTGTGTTGCAAAGGTAACGGTACTCTGCAAGCCAGTTTTCAAGCGTTTCTTTTCTAACAGTAACCACTAATGTAAACGGGGTTTAATAAGAGTGCTGAAGTTAATGTGTTTCTTCTAAACTGGCTTGCAGATGTTTCTCATTCCACAAATATCAGGCCAGTGGAAAGACAAACCACCACTAGTATATGAGTTATGTGAACTATTGTTTAATAGGGATTAAATACTGTACATCACCTACAACCTCAGCTCTTTTAAGACATTTCTTGTCAAACTAATTCAGATACACTGTCATTATCAATCACACTAATCCCTGGCTGCATGGCACACTTGCACGCTTTCTTTGCAGTACATTTGTATTAGCCTCGCTGATCAAACTCTCTAACACGACTCTGATCACAGTTATGTTGCTATACCTGTTGATTCTGATCCTTTTTTTTTTTTTTTTTTTTTTTTTGTTAAGATGGGTTTTTTGTTTTTGTTTTTTCTTTTCAGACTTGGATACTGTACATTTGTACAGAAATATCTACGTCTGAAAAACAAATCGGCCAATTGTACCATCATGTAAACCTTGACACAGTATGTCCTGCATTTTGTGTACCAATCAAATGTTTACATGTGCAGTTCATTAGACAAAGTTTATGACTAATGAACTAAATCAGTTGAAGTTATTGTCCATACATATGGCAGCAAAAAAAAAAAAAAGCTGCTTATTGGTCACAAAAGTCTTAAAACGGACAGCATCATGGCATATTTTGGCCCCCCAAAAAACCCCAACTGCGTTGCATGATGCTTGTTGGTGGCATGTGCTGCACAGAAGCTCAGGAAAGCACTTTGCTTATGGAAACTGCATGAACTCCTCTGTAATGTACCATGTTAAGCTTGTATTAGATTTGCAATCACAACTTCTTTACCTGCCTGACTGATTGAATAAGAGTCACTTATCTTTCAGTCCAGAAAGGTTTTAGAGTAGAAATAGTTCTCCTGATCTCCTGATGCAAGTAAAGAGTAGAAGTTGGCACGTCCAGGGTAATTCCTTATTATTGCCTTATATATGTATACTACTATTAAATGACAGACACCCCAGTGTTGCACTTCTCTTCAGTGTTTTTTACTGTTTGGCTGTAAAGCTCAAGCAACTCTAAAAACTGCATGGTACAGATTAAACAGGTCTGTCTTGTAAGTGAGACGTTGCGTCTCAACGGGACTACCTGTGTAAATAAACGTTTAAAAAGTAATGATGAATGAAAGTAATGATCATCTGAGAAAAGCTTAGTTGGTGAAAAATGATGCAAAAGAACAGGAGCTGTCATACTGTATGGACCCAGCCTCATCTGGTCATCATGTGATGCTTTCTGCAGATAATCACATTAGTCAGCGTGCATCGTTAGGCTCTATTTAAAAGAGTGTCAGTCAAAGAACACTGTCGATTGCACGTTGGTGTATCATTTCTCATGTTTTTTTTTTAATCTCTCTCTTTCTCTCTCACTGCAAAGACGGTACAGTCTGCTGCACCTGCCCCGTGTACATTTATTTCTACATCACGTCATAAAGCTGATGTCAGACCTCATAAGTGTCAACGATGTAGAGAAAACACAGCTTTCTGCTCCTGGAATGAAACTTAAGAGATCCAATGTATAAATCGTTTGATGTTGTATCTTCATTCAGTCATTCCACTTACTGTATGTACACTATTTTTGATCTAATAATCAGTGAGGAAAACATGCTCCATATATATCTTTTTAGCCATTTTTTGTTTGTTTGTTTTTGTTTACAATGATTGTTTTTGGAATGTCTTCTTTTTTTTTCATTTGATTACTTTAAAAAGAAAGTAATTTCTTGCTCCTGTTTTCTTTTGCTAGCTGAGATGTGATTTTGATGATAACCTCCCAAAGTCGAGCAACATGTAGCATCATAAAAATGATGGCGACTCCAGTCACTCCAGTCGCTGTTTTCTCCCCTGAGTTTGATATTTCTGGACATGCTCTTACACAGGATTGTTTCACAATTATTTGTTGAGTTGGGCAAATAACCATGTCTAAGCACTGTGATAAGAGATTTGTTATATGAACAGACATTCATTGTTTAAAGGCAGTAACAGCATATGGTTTATTGAGCTATAAAACGAGGCTTGATTTTTTTTTTTTTCTTTCTTTTTTTTCACCTGTATTCTTCTTTCTCTCAGCATTATCGTGAAGTGTATTAATACGTTGCCATCATTGCAGGAACTTCATTGTTAATTCTGTCCACTAATTAAATTTCCTGCTGCCTGCTGTGTGCTGTCTCTTTTGACTTTTACAGCAGAGAAATGGGAGCAAAAGTCAGGAAAAAAAAAAAGTCAGGTCAGTGAGTAAGAGTAAGTCAGAGGAGATTAAATGATTGTAGGCTGGCAGGTCTTGAGTTATTCTTTATATCTTTAGATTTGTTCTTGTCATTTTTTTAAAGTGGACTTGAGGATTACTTGTCCAGGATTTCTGCATTTACAGGAAATAGTTTCTTTTCGTTTTTGAGCTACTTAACACTGAGCTAGGATTAATTCAAGCATAAAAAGGCACCTAACCCAATGAGCTAGTGTTGTTTACACATGAAAGCCAATTTAAAGGGTATCTTTAGCCAATTTGTTACCAGCAACCTGGCACAAAAAAACATTTGTTCCCAATTTTTTTTGTTAAATATGAAAACAAACTGACAATCATGAAATTGCACTTTTGCATCAAGGTGATTCACAAACAGCTATTAGCTGAAAACTTGGCATATATTATGGCATGCAGTGTGTCCTTAAAAAATGAGGAGAAAAAACAGTGGCAGTTTAAAAAAAAAAAAAAAAAAAACTACAAGCAGAAATGAATAATTTGTGAAAGTAATTTCCATAAGAAATACAGCAAAGACCTGACATAGGACCTGAGAGATACATCTGACGCGTCAGTTGCTCCATCTACTGTTCGCTGGGGCCTCATCATGTCTTAGTGAAAGGGAGGCCGTCAAGAGGCCGTTCTTAAGAAAAGGAAATGGGGAGAAAAGGCAGGTAATTTGTTATGCCATATTATACAAAAGATTTCTGGTTTTAAAGGAGATTATCAATATGATGTCCTCTGTACATATTGTCAGGAAAAGGTACAACAGTGACTCTCTGCAGCCATCTGTAAAACACTGTAAAAGCTATGTCATGGTTCAAAGTGATTTTGATCCACCATGCAATACCATCTGGAAAGTTTCAGGTTTGCATCCACTTTGTTTTTCCCCATGTCAGTGATCCCAAACACACTGCTAATGTTGTAAAAGCATAGATAAAAAACCACAAAGATATCCTCCTTATCGAAGCATTGTGGGATCATCTTGACAGAGAATGCTACAAAAGGCAGAAACCTCCAAGGAAGAGCTTTAAATGCCTTCAAGAAGCCTGAAGACTACCAAACTTGTCCAGAAGGCCGCATAAAGAAGTTAGAACGAAGCTTGCCTAAGAGAGTCCAAGCTGTGTTGAAGAATAAAGTGGTCACACCAAGTATTGACTTTTAAGCTTGGTAGAACTCCTGTTTGCCTAGTAAAATATAAAGAAATTAAGGGTGGCTCAAAAGACTTTTGCAAGTGGTAATTCTCTGGATGAAAGTATCTTCTTGATGTCAGAGGAGAATGGGCAGACTGCTTCGAGCTGATAGGAATGCAAAAGTAATGCAAATGGAAAAATGACAACTCTTTACAACCAAGATATGCAGATGAGCATGTCTGAATGCACAAGATATCAAAAGTAAACAGATGGACTACAGCCACACTGGGTGTTACTTCTGTCAGCTAAGAACAGGAAACTGAGCCTACAGTTTTCACCAAAATTAGACAAGAGAAGATTGCCTAAGTTTTGATTTCTGCCGCATTTTGATGGTAGGATAACCATTTGGCATAAACGAAAAAATGGCCTTAAACAACACGAAAGCATGGATCCATCCTGCCTTGTATCAGCAGTTAGGTTTGTACCTAATGAAGTGGCCAAGGAGTGTATAACTTTTAGTTGTAGTCAGTTTACAGTGCAGGTTTGGAGAAAACTGGAACTCAAACTGCCAGACTACTTTCAGCAAAGGTTTGTCAGGGCGTTTGTAATTCTCATTAGCATAAGCAACAGTGACCTAAAAGCTTGTTTTTATCTGTGACACACATGACCACACAAAGCTGCCGCAATGTTGATACAAACAAACAAAATTTAAGCAGAGAAAAAACAGCATGTAATTGTGTATGCATGTATGCATACAAGTCGTTTTAGGTTTTACCTAAGACGGTTTTTAAAGTCCTCTAATCGTTTTCTTGCTGAGGTTGTTCTTCAGGAAATGCCGGGATTAAACGGCATAGGGAAATTCTCGCCACAGGTGGATTAACGTTGTCCCAGAATCTTGTGAGCTGCAGGTGATCCAAAGTAGGCATGACTGTAATTAGACACAACTGTTTCCACATGAATAAAAATAAGTCCAGTAGGTTCATAGAGAGCACAGCCTGTGTGCTACACAAGGCTGGCAAAAGAACACTGCCAGTGTTTGAGTAACAGTGCAGAGTTTTGCATTCTTAAATTACAGTTTTTAGAGGGTCTGCTATTTGTAAATTATACAAAATCCCTCTTTAAGTGTGACACGCATGCTGTTCTATACCTGCTACACTAAATGTAACATTACAGCACTCACTCACCAAAAGATTCACAATAGATGTTAAAATTGTTCCAAAATTTGAATATTTTAGTGAACTAAAGAATGTGCCTGAACAATGACATGCATGCAGCGGCCATGACCTTCCTCATCTGTGAGCACAGTGACCTATAGAAGACGTGAGCTTTGAAGTGTTGGCCTTGTCCTGAGTAATGATAGTGTGCAGACAGGATGGGCACACATGGCCAAAGCAGAGATTAGGTGTTGTTTGGTTAGTCGTTTTAACTGTGGAGCCCAGTTTGTAGCCATGACGCTTGTTGTATTTGCTGAGACACCCAGTTGGGTTAGCTTGATAAAGTGGAAGTAAATTGAAAGAGCAACTCAAAGCACAATGGCTGGGTAAGGACAATAGGTGAGACGAGTGGCTACTATAGTGCCATCGGACAGCGAGAGCAATGGGTGCACAGGAAGAAACTGCAAAAGGTAGCTCTGTACATAGACTCTTTCCTGTTGTGTCCAGCATAACAAAAGCAAACATTTACAGCAACAGGAGCCCCAAAGACACCTTTTCAGTTCATTTGGTTTGTGGCGGTGGTGCTATAAATGTCAACAGAAAACCATAACATAACCAAAAGTTTAAAACCTTACAGGTGGGCTCTTTTTTATTGCTAGTCCTTTATATCCAAGTTGTAGAGGAGCAATGCCAAAATGCTGCACTGACTAGATTCCTGAACATTTGATATTAACATTATATGTCCAAGTCAGAGAACAGGAAATATTTAAATAAAGACCCATTCCTGGAATGTCTTTCCCATTATATACAGCTGTAGTCAAAAGTTTACGTACACTTGTATGAAGTATGAATGTCATGGTAATTTGGGGCTCCATTTATTTTTTGAATTGTTCTTTTTCCAGAGTGGAACGATTGTACAGTGGATCTATGAATGACTTTACAAAACAATAATTGAGGACACAAGTTTGGATTTATTTTGGATTTTCTCTGATTCACTTCAGATCAAATGTATACATACAGGCTCAGATATGTACATACACCTCTTCTAATGTTTGTTTAAATGTCCCTTAGCAAGTTGCACCTCGACCAGATGTTTTTGGGAGCCATCAACAAGCTTCTGACATAATTCCGGCTCGATGTTTGACAGGTTTTCTTTGCAACATTGGTTAATTTTAAGTTCATTTAAATCGGCTGTTTTTTGGGCACTGACCCAGCTTTTAAGCCACAGGGTGGAGGCTGAGGCTTTTGGGAAGGCCATTACAGAAGCTTAATATTAGCCTGTTTTATCCATTCAAAAAAACTGTCCTGTTGGAACATCCAGTTGTGTCTAAGTTTCAGCTATCTAGCTGCTGATTTGACGTTAAGGAAAGAATTTGGAGGTTGTCCTCCTTCTTCATTAATCAATCCACTTTGCGCAGTGTACCAGTACCTCTGGCAGCAACACAGGCCCCGAGCATGATGCTACCACCAACGTTCTTCACAGTTTGTACAGTGTTCTTAGGTTTGAAAGCCTTACCTTTACTCCTCCAAACATACTTCTTTTCATTGTGAACAGCTCAATCTTTGTCTCATTTGACCATAAAACTGTTCTCCAGAGGACATTTGGCTTGTTCATGCGGGCAGACAGAAATTTCACTTGAAGTTGAAAATTCTAATTTTGGAGTGAGTCTTCTTATTGGTCGGCACCCTCTCAGCCCCTGGTGTTACAAAATACACTTCACTGTGAACAGTGATGCTGCTGTTCCAACAGTTTCCAGATAATGGCAGACTTGAGCCTTGGTGGTTCTTGGGTTGTTTCTGAACATCCTAATCGATTTCCTCTCATCTGAGGGTCACTGTTTGGGTCTTCTTCCAGATCTTAACACAGTGGTGACACATCTAAATATCTCACACTTAGATTGGTTTGAACTGATGATCTTTGAATCTGCAGTTGTTTAGAATCTGCTGACAAAGTCTTTCCTCACCAATGAGAACAGGCTTTGCCATTGTCAAGTTAAAAGACAACGTTCCTATTTTTAAAATTTGTATATTGTACAATCACTGTGAAAAAAGATCAATTAACAAGAAAACAAAACAAATTATAAAAAAAATACTTAAAAGCCCCAAGTTACCATGACATTCGTGTCCAAGAAGTGGGTTAGGATGTAAACATGTGTCACAGCAGTGGAAATATTTTGCTTATGTGCCATTCCTAAGATCACTATTATACTGTAAAGTCCGCCTGATGCAATACTGAGCTATCTTCTATACTTTTTCAAAGCTACCACTCAGCAATTTTGTTCACTCTGCGAGGCATTTCTTTAATTCTGATGCCACTCGGTCTTCACGTTGCATCAGACGTCACAGATGATGCCACACAGACCAGCACTCATCCATGCAGCTACACACTGTAAACTGCAGTGCACACACACACACGCTGCAAAGAGGCAGCGAACAGACTATCAGAGAAACATAATTTGATTATCTGAACACACACACACACACCCTGCAAAGAGGCAGCGAACAGACTATCAGAGATACATAATTTGATTATTTGAATTTCATCAGGCCACATGTGATATGACATTTTTTATTATTATTATTGCATAATTAAACCTAAATAAGTGTGTATTATAAGAGCAGCTCGAGCTGAAATTACTTTATTTGACACCATTGACCTTCAAGAATGCGCAGGTCACCAAGTGCACATACACATGAAAGAAATTGTTTATATTTCCCACCTTTTTTCTTTTAATCTGCGAAACAAAGCAGCAGCGGATATAGTGCACGATCGGAGTCACAGCCTATACATAGCTTTCCACGAGGGGATCCAAATATGGGCATCGCTACTACAGCATGCGCTCATATACAGTCTCTCTGTTCATCCCGAATTTGGTCTGTAAAGCACTTGTAGGCGACATAAAGTATATCAAAGTATACAATATACATTAATATATAAAGATTACTTCACTACTGCCTTTTCAGAAATTACAGGCTTCTAACTTCCATTCATGAGTGGAAAGCTCCACCTTGTGATGACGTCACTTGTACACATCCTCTCGCGACTGGTAAAAACCGCATCAGAGAGCGGGTAGTTTCATCATCTGCTCCGACACCAGCGCTCCTATCTGTCGTCTTTCTTCCTCTCTCCACTCACTTTAAAACCACCAGAAGACATTAAAGGTAACGACATCGGCTTTTATTTAACACAACAGAAACGCGTTTTTAATCTAAGATGTGCTGTAGTGACATTTTTCTATCTACATTCGAGCTTGTACTTACGATATAGTAAACTGATGCAATCCTCCTCGTGTGTTGTCGGATGTAATTGGCGCAATGTTGGACAAGAGCAGGACGACACTGTTCTTGAGCAGCTTTATTATGTTTTAAAGTCAAATATTTCAATGTGTTTTTTCTCTAACCGAGCGTGAAAAAAGTGTCCCGGTTATTCACTGTACTTTCCGCTTTAATTTGTCATTTGAGCGGGGAGTCAGCTGTCTGCCGGTAACGTTACCCGGAAAACTGAGCAGAAACAAGAAACTTAATGAAAGGCGACCATTGTGGAAAATGTGTTTAATTTGTTTCCATCTTCTTTTCAGCACACTCGGACGCTTATCCGTGTTATTAATCGTGGTTTTCATTCATTGTTTTGGTCGTGGTGGGCTAGCACGCCGTGCTACTAGCGTGCTACAGAGGCGTGGGATGACCGTAAATGGTGCCTTTAAAGACCCCCGTAGCGCCGAATTTTTGAGAATCGCATGCATTGTTCTCAAAGAACACGAATCTTTAAAAAGAATAATAACAACTTGGCTATTTTACGTGCATATTTAAACTGAGCATACCCAACCAGAGCCACTGCAAGAACTCGATTTGTAAGATTTTGTTTTGTAAAGCCTAATCACTGAATACCAATGCAACATTTACTTTTATGTGCAAACGTTATCCAGAAGATTGTTAAATCCAAGCCTGAGTCCTAACGCCGCACCTAAAAAGATCACCAACGTTAAAACCACCGCAATTTCCCGCTTTCTTGCGTCAGGTATGAAATGTATTAAAGCCAATTGCTGCACTTCCTATATTGTTGAAAGCAACGCTGGCACCACACGAGAGCTTCCCCGCCACGTAGGTAGGTCAGTGGTGTTTCGGTCGCTTGACAGATGGGGTATTTTATCCATATGGACAGCTGAACAACGTCGGCACTGCTCGTGGGTAAAACTATTTTAAACTCGTGATTTTATTGGGGGGTTTTTTTTCTGGTAACCTCGTGCGCGAATGGCAAAGGGAGAGACGTTCTCCTTCCGGAGAATGACACCTCGGGAAGGTGTGCCATTTGTGTTGCATCAGCCAGTTGAAAGCCAAGCTTTAGCTGGAGTAACTAATGATCAACTGCATTAATTGTATTGGAGACAAGGGTGTAGAGTTAGATAAGAGTGTGTGTCGAGAGTATTCACACCTGCTTGACTGCGTTATTGTGGTTTCAAGGGATCAGGTGCAGAGGTTGTATAACCTTGTACCAGAATGCCACGTTACTTTAGGGGCAAAAAAAAAAAAAAAATCAGGAGACCGCGGAAATTGCGGAAATTCGGTTTTGAAAAAACAAAACAAAGTCGCCATTTCTTAGTATAATAATATAATAACGACACATTATTTTTTTTATCCTGCTGCTAAACTAATTTCCCCTTGTGGGACAATAAAGAAATTGAATTGAATTGAATAGCAACACAAATCTTACAGCTCAATGTTGTTTTTCAGAGGTATCCGTCCAGTTTCTGTGGGACGCTTCCTTCTGTTTGTTTTGTTCACGCCATTTGCATCAAACTAAATATTACTAATATTTCTCAGAGTCAACAAAACCCATCAGAGCTGTGATTTACAGCAGGGTGTACCCGATAAACTGCAGCAGTGTGAAGCTGTACTAGTCAGAGTGAATGATTTCTCTCATTATTGGTTGGTTGAATGAAATGCTCATAAATTGAAGTGAAACACAAATTTTGTGTGCACGTGTGTGTGTCATTGCAGGAAGGGTGTGTGCTAGTCCACATCAAAGGGTCTTCATGCTCATGTGACATGTTCTGGGAACATTTTGACTATGGTTAAATCAAAACATTCAATAACAGGGAAAGGGGGTGGGGGGTGCAAATGCTGTAAACTCAAGAAAGATTGCACGTCTGTTGTGCTACAATGCGGCACATTTCGGCGTGAATGTGTGACAAATTGGTAGTTTTGTCCTGCTCTTGTCATATCTGATGATGTTAATGGTGTTGGCAGTGGTCATGGGAAAGCGGGCAGGCTCTCGGTTTGTCACATTCCATTTCACAGCGAGTCCGGTTTTTGGCAAGAGGGGTGGTCTCCCCGCCAGGTGATCTGTGGGGTCGTTCAGTTCAGTCTCCATGGTTTGTCTTTCTTCACTCGGCCTTTTTGTTAACCCGCTGTGCACCTCATATCATCCTTATTGTCCCGGAGTCTAAATGTACTGTTCCTGGCTTCAAACAGCCGGGAAATAAAAACACTGTGTCGTGTTTGAGAGGATGTAGAGCAAGCCGCGATGCAATGTACACTCCAAATAGATCCGGCCCCACTTTGCAGGGAGCTGAACTTGGTGTTTGTTCAACTGCTGCACCCCACAGATTAACTGCAGTTGATATTTAGGGAGTAACACAAAATATGTGGATTATTTTGGCAATATTTTGCTATATAAATCCAGCAGTGGATTTCACAAACTAGTGAGCAGCATAGAGTGAAGACACAGCTTGACTCGGTATCACTATCAGCAGCAGTGGTTATTTGTCAACAGTGGCAGTCAAAACAAAGCCATGTGTTGCTCATGAGGATAGAATAAGGAGCAGCAACAGGTTGTAATGAGGTTAGCAGGTTTGTTACTACTTCAAATAATCCTCTTAGTCCTTGGAAGCACTTGCGCCAATGCTAAGTCAAGTAACAGGACTATTATCCCTGAAGCCTGTTGTAACCGGACCGTTGTTGGCCCAGCTGCTGCTGGTCATAGTCCCCCAGCATAAAGAGCCTTTTAGTTTGGTCCTCAAAAAAACAACAACAGTGCTCAAGCTTAGTTTAAAAAAAGAAATAACAAACACAGAAGTGATCTTGGCAACAAGATTCACGCATCATCTTTGGCTTTCCAGTGAAAGGCTTGTGTTTTCACTTTAATAGCAGGAGCATGGGGGGGGGGAGACGGAAAAGGGAGGAAAAAACCCCTGCTGGTTATAACGTTAGTCTTTCAAACAGGCGTGTGTGGGCTAGTGGAACATGCAGAGGGTACATTTGTGAGCCACACCTCCACACAACCTGCCCCACTTGCACAAACGGGCACCCTCGTGAAAACCACAAGGGAAAGATTAGCAACAAGCTGACGTGACAGAGGTGGCATCCGGGGCTATGGTGGCTCGCTTTAATGAGACCACCCTTAATTATGCTCAAACAGTAAGAGCGTACATGTATGTGTATGTGTGTCCTAAAAAGAAGAAAAATCATTCCCTTTTGCACGGTTGCCATTGTCCCCACTGAAGGGTCCCGTGTAGCGTTGGGTGAACCCCCGAGGAGATCTAAGGCCGGTCGGGCACAGTAGTTTGGTAATAAATGTTTATTGACAGGACACCGACCACCTTAGATCTCAGTTCCTGGTGTGCGAGTGGGAAATGCTGCTGGAATGTCACACCAAGTGGGGAGCGGGAGCATTTCCACCATGTACCAGTTTCCCATCAGTCTTCAGAGGGGAGAGTGTTTATTATGGCAGTCGTCAGGTGCTCTCTGTGTTGTTTTTATTTCATTGTTTGACAGTGTTTTGAGTTTTTTCTCCCGACACTTAACTGTACCAGACAGGATATTCTCTTTTGAAATAGTAAGCCTAGAAATGCTTTGATAGTCAGTTTCTGTTGTTTTTGCAGTATTAATAGAATATTGTCATTGTGCTGAAACATCGTGGGAGCTGGGGAAAAGGAAAAAGACTAAAATTGGATCATAATGCCGCCACAGCTGAATGTACATTGCTTTCATTTTTATGAAATTATACACCTGAAATAAGTTCTCAAGGCAGAAAGATAAAGAAGCCCAAGCCTCAAAAGTCCACTGTACATGCCATAGTTCTCGATTCTCCTTTTTCTCGAGTCATATTTTTGATTTTTTTTTTTCTTTTGAGCATCTGCAGTTTTTCAGAAGCTTCCCATTGATGTCTGGGGTTTTTTTTTCTGTTTTTTCTCTTTTCTTTTAGTTTCTAGTGGTCACGTTCTCAGCATGGATTCAATTTCACTCTGAGAACTTCACCCTAATGTGTGAAAGCAGTAGAGATTTTAATACATTCATGATGTGAGCAGGGGACTTTTTTTCCTATTTTTATTTATGTATTTTATCCCTGAAGCTCATTAGACAGAAGGTGCAGGACAAAAACACTTAAACAGCACTGCTCAAAATGGTACTGTGTGGCCCTTCTTCTTCAGTTTTTTACACACTTAATAGGCATTAAAGGGCGTTTTTGATGTGGCCGTCCTCGCTGTGCCGCTGATTCAGTCCGATCTTTGCCGCTGGGTTAGGATTTCACTTCTCCTCCTCCTCTTTGTAGACTGATCTCTGAAGTAACTGAAAGGCCTGACATGGGAAAGAATCGGGTGTCGTTGCAGTAATAGCCTCAGACGCGTAGCTTTTAACGCTGCTCCGCCCTCAACATCCTGACTTCAGTCCTTCTCTTGGAGAAACTGCAGATCAGTTGCACACCAAGAAAGAATGTTTCATTGATTGTTCTTGATTATTGTTTGTCAAATCTTATAGTTTAAAGGTGCGGCCTGTGGGCCCAGTGCTGGACTTAAATTTGTCAAACCCTGCCCTAATGAGTTGTGTGAGCTTTTAATCACCAAAAAGCTCAATGTTTTTGTATTTTCTGTTCTTTTGGATAAGTAGATATGCCTCATGATGCAATATCATTCACCTTGGTCCAGTATATTATTTTGCTGAAATGTTCATGGTTAACCATCAACCATACAACCAAGTGTAGTATTTTGCTGATAAGATAAACGTTTACAGTGTTCTTATTGCTCTGAGCATGTTTTTGCCTCGTGGACCTGCATGTGCGTACAAGACTGTTTACTGTAAATAACAGAGAGTGAGTACATCTAACATGTAAAGTTTAATATTTCTTTGTAATCTCAGTGACGCTGCAGAAACCACGTCCACGGGGAAAAAAGGGTGTAAAAACAACACAACGACATGATGTATTGAGCCATTTTAGACAAGACAAATGTGTGATTGCTACTTCCTGCAAGTCACACTCCGCCGTTCTGTCACACACCCTTCTCGATTTTCAAATCTCTGGTCTCCGTGTAGCTTTTCTGTGGACATCTAACAGCTTTAACCCCACAAAGTGACACGTTACTTCTGAAAAGCTTGCATGAGTTAGCAGCACGACAGTGAGTTCTGGCTGCTGGCGATCAGTTTATTTTGGTTTTAATCTCAGCAAGAGCTGCAAGACTGACATTTAGCATTTTGTTAGTGCTGCGTAAAGCCAAAACCAGTCTAACCAGTTTTTAAGCACATGGGTTTCTCTCTCTTCTGCTTTCCATTTGGATTAAAAGACATCTTATTTAGATAATCAAATTACTACTACTGCTGCTACTACCAATACAGCTACTTTTACAAAGCAAGACTTACCACTCAAACGGCAGTATGAGAACTCTGAATAATCTAAATAAGACTGAAGGTGGTCAGGCAACATTTTTTGGGAGTGTTCAGGGTGTTGCTTGTACACACAGTGTACAAAAGGTTGTTGAACTGGAGGTCTCGGCCAATTACCTTCACTCACTTTTTTTGACACACGTACACGTGTCAGTAACCCCAGATTTTTAGTTACATTCACTCAGTTATTGACGTCACTCCTGCTTCTGCCAATACAAATGTGTCCAGTCCCCCTCAGACAAACAGAAAAACAGTGTCTGTTTAGGTTACATGTTGCATAAAGTGTCCTTGGCATGTTATGAAGCTGCTTTTGTTTGTCGAAGAAACTGGTGTAATGGTTATCTTTCACCCTGTGAGATCTTGGCAAATCAACCCACAACTGTCACAAAATGTGTTGCTGCTGTCCTTCGGGGTGGTTCATTGTGTTATTTTTTTCCTCAATCAGATCACTGATAATGCATGTGACAGTGAAAACAGTGTATTACATTCTGATTAGTGAACTGGCACTGTCACGAGGTTGTGCTGGAACCTATGTAGCAGTAGTCCTCCGTTTGACCAACCCCCATCACCACTGCACACACTTTCCCAGGCGTTTCCCCGTCTACCTCTAGCTGCTAGTTGACATATTTTCTCGCAGTAAGGGAGTGGTGAGGAATACGGTTAGGTGTTGTATCGAAAAAATGTATTATTTTTAGGGGTGTGTACCATGGAAGGTAAATGGTAAATGGTAAATGGCCTGTATTTGTATAGCGCTTTTACTAGTCCCGCCTAGGGACCCCAAAGCGCTTTTACACGTCCAGTCATCCACCCATTCACTCTCACATTCACACACTGGTGGAGGCAAGCCACAGTTGTAGCCACAGCTGCCCTGGGGCAGACTGACAGAAGCGAGGCTGCCATATCGCGCCATCGGCCCTTCTGGCCAACACCAGTAGGCAGTAGGTGAAGTGTCTTGCCCAAGGACACAACGACCGAGACTGTCCGAGCCGGGGCTCGAACCGAACTCGAACCTTCCGATTACAAGGCGAACTCCCAACTCTTGAGCCACGATCGCCCCAGAGTTTATTTGTCCAGGCAAACTTGAGATTTGATTAAAGCCTAACAGGATAACGCTCGGATTTCTTTTGTCTTCATGGTTCCTTTGCGTCCCACTGTGTCTCGTGATGTGTAACTATGCTTTAAAAGGTGGTAGTATTCCAGTGCAGTTTGCAACATCACCGGGGCTACCTCGGTTCACTTGAAACACACCTAAAAACCTGCCGAGACATTGCATATGATACAATTTATTTGTGTAGCCCAGCTGGGAGCGATTGTGTTGCAAGATTTGATATATTCTCCGCCAGTTTGAACACTTTCCTGGAAAAAAAAAAACATTGCTACTTGGAAAAAGCGAGGTTTTCATAATCCCTCTGCACCATGCCAAGCACAAGAAGCTGTAAGAAGTGTAAGCTCTGGCTCGTACTGAATAGCGCCCTGTTTTGAGCTCTTGTTTTCTTGTGTTTCCTCACAGGTAATCTGCTGCTGCTGCAAAATTCTGTGACCACAGCCTTTGCTACTTTCTGATCTCTGTGAAGCGACTGTGGCCTGGCTGATACGAACACGAAGGGAGCAATACTTGACGAGTAACTTACCCATCCCATCTGTCCAAACTTCTCCTGTACCTGCCGGTCACACGTGTTCTGTTTAAGCTGTGTCAATCACACACACACGCACTCACACTAGAAGGATTTAAAACGCATAGCCTGCTTCTGCGCCCACACACAGTCACAGCAAACATGACCAGCCATCTGTCCACCTTTGGAAAAATCCTGCTGCGTCGCAGGAAACTAGACTTGTCAAGTGTAGAGACCCAGTTCGCCCGCTGCTTGTCCACCCTGGACCTCATTGCCTTGGGAGTGGGCTCCACGCTGGGTGCTGGTGTCTACGTCCTCGCTGGTGAGGTCGCGCGAGACAAGGCGGGACCCGCCATCGTGCTCTGCTTCCTCATCGCCGCTCTGTCCTCCATGCTGGCCGGCCTGTGCTACGCCGAATTTGGCGCCCGTGTCCCTAAGACGGGCTCCGCATACCTGTACAGCTATGTGACAGTCGGAGAAATCTGGGCCTTCATAACAGGATGGAATCTCATCTTGTCTTATGTCATAGGTGAGCCTCAGTTTCACTAGACTGAGATGTGCCATAGAAATCCACACATTAGGAGTCATATCTTGTCACCATATTCTTAAATAATGTCTGGTATTTTTTTTTTTTCCTTCTTTTAGGTACAGCCAGTGTGGCCCGGGCTTGGAGTTCAACCTTTGACAACCTGGTGGAACAAAAGATCTCGGGCTTCTTTAAAGCCTCCATGGCAATGAAGGTGCCAGGCGAGGTGCTGGCAGAGTACCCGGACCTGTTCGCCCTCATCCTGGTGCTGCTGCTCACTGGTGAGTCTGCTTATTCTTAGTGCTATGAGGGGATAACTTGCTCAATAATAAGGATGTTTTTGGGATATAAAAAAACTTGAGCAGTCCAATAAAGGGCTATCCGCCTTCATTTTAACTGCTTTAAACTCATGAAGCTATTTGAGCATCAGACCCTTACTGTTAGTAGCATTTTAATGGATACAAGTGTGTTTATTCTTCCAAAGATGACCCACTGAAACCTCCAATATCGAGTACTTTTCTCATTTAAAATTAGGCTGTCAGCTTGGTCGTTGCACACCGCGCTAAAGTAGCCGATTGCAATCATTGCATCCAAATCATTGCACAACAGACAACAGTTTTCACACTAACATCACAGCTAGTGTGGCCTGCCAGTAGCAGTGTTAGAATGAATTGGTGTCGCTGACTGATGGTTTGTTGGAAGTGAAGTATGAAAATGTCCACCCACGTAGCAGGATGTGTTGTTGAAGCTTCTCTCTTGTCTCCGTCTACTTCCTACCCTCAGGACTTCTGGCCTTTGGCGTGAGTGAGTCGGCTCTCGTGAACAAAATCTTCACTGGGATCAATCTGGTGGTTTTGGGGTTCGTTATTATCTCCGGCTTCGTTAAAGGGGACACTAATAACTGGCACCTCACAGAGAACGACTACAGGGAATTCATAAACAGCACCAATGGCAGCAGGGAGCTGAAGTGAGTGTTTGATGGCTGATTTACTTCTCTGATCCAATCCTCTTTTATTGTTTAACTTCATGTTTCTCCTCATCTGCCTCCCAGGTTGGAGAACGAATACGGCACTGGTGGATTTGCCCCATTTGGACTTAACGGAGTTTTGTCCGGTGCAGCCACGTGCTTCTATGCCTTTGTGGGCTTTGACTGCATTGCCACAACAAGTAAGTAGTTTCGATGGTTATGAAGAGTGTTGCGTTACATAAAACTTTTCCTTTGTAAGGCCAGGAACTCTGGTGTGTGGGGAAAACCCCGCCCTTGGATAGCACACGCTAACATAATCAGCTTTTAAAAGTCTTTTATTTATTTGTTTTTGTTTAGTCTATCAAGGATGTTCTTTTTCTTATCTTTTAATTCTCAGCTGATGCAACTTTCAGTGAAATGTGAGCGGTGTCACCCACCGTGTCAAGACGTTCAAGGGTTATTTAGGCGCACCAGTGGGATTCCGCTCATCTTTCTCTTGCTTTGTGTTCCCCGCTGTCCTCAGGCGAAGAGGCAAAGAACCCCATGCGCTCCATACCTATTGGCATCGTGGCCTCGCTGCTCATCTGCTTTTTCGCCTACTTCGGCGTGTCTGCCGCTCTCACCATGATGATGCCATACTACCAGCTGAACACTCAGAGTCCTCTGCCCGAGGCCTTCAGCTTTGTCGGCTGGGGTCCTGCTCGATACATCGTGGCTGTCGGTTCTCTCTGTGCTCTGTCCACCAGGTGAGGAAGGGATAACCCAAAACATCTAACATGTTTATGTTCACATGACTGTAAAATGTTAATGCAAACTTCCAATCCTCCCCCAGCCTCTTGGGCTCCATGTTCCCTATGCCCCGTGTTATTTACGCCATGGCAGAGGACGGGCTGCTGTTCCGATTTCTGTCTAAGATGAGCGCTCGCACAAAGACCCCTGTCCTGGCTACCATTGTTTCTGGTATTGTTGCAGGTAAGATAAAGATACAACTTTCAGAGACATTTATGTTTGGGCATATTTCTCTTCATGTTTTGGACACGCAGATTTGTTTGCTTTGTTTCTTTGTTTGCTGTATCAATGTACAGATACTGCTGGTATCAATCTCCTGTTACCAGTAGTATCTGTTGCTTGTTTTCCAAGTTCACAGAGCTTCCTGCTGCCTCAGCTCTGTCTAGCAGCCTATCTCACAGGCTGACATGTCAAGATCAATACTAGTTTTGCAAATACTGATATTTTTGGTGCCTGCAGCTGTCTAAGATCTGGTCTTACTTCTCCTTCCAGCTCTGATGGCCTTTCTGTTCGACCTGGCAGCTCTGGTGGACCTCATGTCCATTGGAACCCTTTTGGCGTACTCTTTAGTGGCCATCTGCGTCCTCATTCTCAGGTAAGCACCTTTATTCTCCACCATCAAATTTACGCAGAGGCTTGTGAAGTGGTAATCATGTGTTAAATACTCTGTAGCAGCTGATGCACTAATGCCATTGGCAAGCACCCATAAGTTTAAAAGCACAGTTATATCATAATCCGTGTCAAGCCAAAGAACAAGGGTGAAGGCAAGGAAGCTTTACTGCCTCTCACTTGGCTGTGGGCTCATTTTCATAGTAGCAATAAACAGGAAGCAATATATTTAAAGTAGCAGAAGCAGTTGTGTGTGACGTCTATGTTAAGTCTCTCATTCATGCTTCTAGGTATCAGCCAGGTACCCTAAATTCACCCAGCCAGCTGGAGAAGCTTATGGAGGAATCGGAGAAGATGCCTGTGAGTGGAGGGGAGAGTGGCGATGAATATGACATGGAGATGGATCAGAGGCCACTAAAAGAGACATTCAGCTTCAAGCTGCTCTTCTGCCCAAGTGGAAAGATCCCCACAGTCCTGTCTGGGAACATTGTCTACGCTACAACTGCTGTCATCTGTAAGTGTGTGAGCGAGAAGGCTAAAACAATCAAGTGTGATGAAATGTATGCTTTCCTTTGGAGTTTTAGGGTGGTTTCAAACCCGCTGTTTTCAGTTCATGAATGTGATCCAAACCTACTACCTAACAGAACGCCCCATAGCCACATATGCTTTGTATTCTCAATGCGGGAAGGTGCTACAGATCTCTAAAAGTCTGTGCGGGCTAGCAGCTAGCTGTGAAATGAACATAAAGTTCTCCATGTTGTCACAGTCCGGAGCACGGACACAATGAGCTATCTGAACACTCACGTGGTTTGTAGTGATGCATTTTGGTTCGCTTGGAGTTTGCTGAGATTTTTCTCTGTGTGAAAACAAACCAAATCGCATGGGAAAGCTACAAGCTTACAAACTCATCATCTGATTTAGATCAGAATAAACTGGGTGAAGTAACCAGTGTAAGTAACTTCATCTCCTGCTCTCCCTGCAGCGATTTTGATGACTGTCCTGTGCGTCATCCTGGCCAACTGTTTGCCAGAGCTGCTCGCTGGATATTCGGGTGTGGTGGCGCCGTGCATTATTTTAGCTCTGCTCTGTGCCGTCTGCGTGATCATCATCTGGAGGCAGCCAGAGAGCAAAGAGGCTCTCACCTTCAAGGTAACTTTCCATTTTTTGGAAGCACAGGACGTTGTTGTTTCTGAGACTGACTGGACGCCTTTGGCACATGTTGTTACGATGTTATTTGAGAAAGCGTCTTAAGTTTGGCCTCTGTCTCTTTAAGGTTCCTCTTCTTCCCTGGTTGCCCCTGTTCAGTGTTTTCGTCAACATCTACCTCATGATGCAGCTGGACTTGGGTACATGGTGCCGCTTCACCGTCTGGATGGCTTTGGGTACGTTCGAGCACTACACATCCTGTCCTTACTTCTATTGCTCCACATTAATGTGCCCGTTTTATAACTTCCATCCGCCTCTTCTTCTTCCCTCTTCAGGTTTTGCCATTTACTTCTTCTATGGCATTAAAAACAGCAACGAAAGCGGCAACAAGCCACCCCCACGCAAATATGAGCTCCCCGTGGAGAACAATGCCCCAATTTACAAGGGTGCTCCCAACAGTGACGTGGAAGCAGGCAGCAGCCCTTGATGCAGACTGGGACAGACCTGGGGGAGCGTTGCAGAGCTTCCACACTCATTTTTGGCCACGTGGTTACCGCCAAATGTTGCAGTGTAGGCGGCTTGGAACACTGCCCTGGGTTTGAAGGAGGAGAGGCAAGAAAATGCGACACACATCTTACCTCTGATTTTTAGAGGCTGATTTAACTTGATGGTTAGACACGCGGAGCCACTTCTCACTACGTGCCCGCTCTAACCCATTTCTCCTTAGCCTTAGCCCTCTGGAGACATTTTTGAGAAAATGCTTCGAATGGACCCAACAAACACCTATGAGTTCATGTTTTTAAGTTATCAGAAGCCGTAAACTGGAAGAATGTTACACTTCTCATGTTTGCTTCCTTTTCCGTTACTCCAACCCCCCCCCCCAAATCCGGCCACAAAGAACCACAGTGTAAATCACTATGAATTATGACTTAAGCCAGTCAGTTTACAACTGTCAGCTACACTTCACCTTTTCTTTTCCTTTTTTCGCTTTTTTAAAAAAAACAAATAAGCAGAAGGTGCAGATGCATCTGTCCGTTAACCATCTTTCTGTAGAGTTCACCTTCCCTGCTTGTTTGCATCGGTGCATTTAGGTCAGCAGCACGCGACGGATGCCATCTTACTCACTGTGCAGCTCAATGTTGGAGCTATAGTACATGCTTTACAGATTTTAAGGAGTTCGTAAAGACACTACCGCCCTTGTTGGCCCCAACCCCAACTCCCAGAGACCCACCTTACAGCATGTGTACACGAAATCATTGTGGAATCGGTTAACTGCGCCCGTTTTATGTTATTTTAGAAATTTTTTTTGGGGGGGGGGGGGTTTGCATGTAGACTGCATTTTTACACATTTTGAGGCCTTTTTAACCTGGTAAATACAGGTTATAAGCAAAGAGAATGTAAAGTCAAGGTAACAAAGGAAAGCAGGAGTTGTGAGATTTTTGTTTCGTCTTTCCTTCTGTTTTCTGGTATTTAGAGGAGGATACCCCATCATCTATGTGTTTGGTTACAAATGTCTGTTTTCCCGCCCAAGAGCTTTTTCCAGTGTCATGGAAAGCTCTCTATGAATTTTAAATGATCTGCGTAGACTTCCTGACAGAACTGCCCCTGTGTGCCTCTTACCTTCGTTGTCCGATCCTGCGATGGATGGATACTGCGAGTATTTTGGTGTCTGGGAGCTGGGGTTGTTTTCTGATAAAGGACCCATATCCAATCACTACTATAACACATTTTTTTTATCTTGTCACCTTTCTTTTGCTTTCTACTTCCTTGTGAAAAATAAGTATTCTTGTTTCCTTTTTTTCACAAAGGTTCTTGTTTAGTTTCAATTGAAACTTGTTCTTGGCAGCTTTGTCTGTTGAGTACTCATCACATTTATTATTTTAAACTTTAATTTTACTGCATTTTTTTCTTCCTTGGTATAAAATGTTAATATTTGAATGTTTATAGTATTGTTTGCTTTCTCTTTTTTTCCTTTTCATATAAACTTTAATCAGTCAGTCTGCTTTTTAGATGTTAACATATTTTAATCATTACATGTACAGTTTAGAGTGCCGATCCCTGGGGGCTTTGTTTTATTTTGTTTGGTTGGGGTTTTTTCTTTGTCTTTGTTGAAAAAAATGTCGTCAATCGCCACATGATTTTAATTGTACTTGCCGACCAAATGATCTAGTTTTTGGGACCCGTGCGTTTTCCAGAAACAAGGAGTGACCCCTTAAAGCTGGTCTATAAATTATGTTTCAAACCTATTTTTGCCCATGTCAATAGTCAGTAACTTATTGTCAAAAGTATTTGTTTGTTGTTGTTTTTTTTTTGGGGGGGGGGGGTCCTAGTAAAGTGCTTTACTGTAGAGTGTACAGTATTTGTTTAAAACTGTATCTTTATTTGTATAATGCTGTAAATTATATGAATAGTTTCTCTAAAATATGACCAATTATAATTTGATACGGTGAGGGTTTGGAATGACACTTGAAGGCATTTTACAAACACTTGATGCTCGTGCTGCTGGAAGCCACATGGAGGGGGAAAAAAATCCCTGCTTTCTTCAGATAAAATGGTCCCAGCAGACGCTTTCCCATAAGACATGACAGAACTTGAAAATTAGTGGAGAGGGGAGTAGATTTGGATTTTTAGATGTTACTGAAGTATAAACTGGTGCCTGGAAAAATAAAAACCCATCTGTCAGCCTGTGGAAGGCGCTGCGGCTGCTAAGAGAGTCAGTACTTTCAGTGTAAACCCCGCTCTACATTTTAATGCTGCTTGCCGGTAGTATTTTTTTTGTGACGCGGCTGTGCCTCGTGTCACTCTGTTCTTTACAGCGAGCTCCTGTGCCTTTCACAAAAGGAAAAACAATCATCCCCTCTCTCACTGCTGGATCATTAACAGCAGCAAAATATTTCTTTTATATCCTGTACATATCGCTGCCATGTATAAATTTAGCTGTATTTTCAGTGTTTGTTTGTTTTCTTTTTTTAAAATAAAAGTGATTGATGATCACACCTGATTTAACGTCTCTGTCTTGTGCACTTCTTGGTTTTCATAGAAAAATGTCCATGTGAGTTGGCTGTCTTGGAGGCAACTGAAGCACATTTTTGTTTTTTCCATGAGTCATCGGTGACTCACGTAACTATGTCAACAATGCAGTCTTTATGAGTTATGCCAGGTGCCAACCCTTTTTAGGCAGTTTGACCAGCTTGGTTATGCAACTTTAACCAATTAAATTCTTACGGTTAAATTCTCACTTCCGGCTCAAAAAGTTTAGAAGGTTCGGTAAGAATTACCTCGTTGCATCATTAGATAATCACTGCAACCAAAAGAATTGACAATAAGACATTAACTGGACACTTTATTAGATACACCTCACTACTATCAGGTTAGATCCCCTTTTACCTTCAGCAAGTATTCATGACATGGATTCAGCAGGTGCTGAGCACTGTTGTCTCATAGAAAGAAGGTCCTGGATTCAAATCCACCACCTCTCTGGGGCGTTTCTGTGAGGAGTTTCCTTGTTCTCGCCGGCCTTCTCCCGCACTCCAAAGACAATTTGAGATGATCTGAGCTTTGCTACGTGGTGCTTTGCAGCCATCAGACGCCAATAAATACTTATGCAGTATTGTTGTCTTGCAAACATCAGAGAAAACTAAAATATTAGGTATGATAATTCTGACAAGATTAAAAGCGAGGAATAAATAAAATGTAGAATAAATTCAAACTATTTAAGTACATCTAAAAATGAACACCAGGAAAAGATGCTTATAAAGGACAACAGTGAAATGAGACAGAAAAGACCTGCTCATAAAAATATGTCTTTAAGAAGGATTTGTTAGAATGATGTATGACAGTGAGCTCATCACCTCAATAGTGAGATTGGGTTGGCTGTAGGTCATTGATGGTGACTTCATGTCCAAGTGACTACAGTAAAAGACCTTTCCTGTGAATAAGAATAAATCCACCTTAATATTGAACCAGAAATTTGAGATGCTTCAGAGAAATAAAGCGATCCACGTTGTCAAATGCGGGCACTCAAATCTAATAACACTAAAAAGACGACTAATCAGAAGATCATTCAGCACTCTGATTCCTTTCTGTTTAAAAAAGCAATCGACTGTTCAGCACAGATCATTTCTAAAGCCTTGGAGAGAAAGAAATCAAGAGAAGTGAAAAGTCCAGAGGGGTTTTTCTTCCCCAATAAAAGATTGTACAACTGTAGATTGGTTTAAATCAGACAGCAACAGTCAGAAGTGAAGAATTAATTACAGATAGGACACGTAGGCTGATGGATTCATGAACTAACTTATGGACTCTAACTCGCAGGATATTGAAGCCACATGAAAAGGGCTTCATTTATACTGTGCTGAAGGGCTCTAAGTGAACTGTGTTTCTGGGAGACTCCATTGTATCCTGAGCTAAAGAACGGATGTTAGATTGATGCTGGTAGATCTATTGATCACATTTCTCCAGAAAAGGGTCCATGGTTGACATGAGCGGTTATTTGTGATACTGTTGCCATCCTACCAGCTTTAATAGCTCACTGGCCATTCTCCCAGAGAGCTACCACTCACTGGACATTTCCTTTTCTCTGGATCATTCTCTGTAAACCTTAGAAATGGAAAATCCCAGCACACTAGGAGATTCTGAAACACCAGCCTGTCTTTCTTCCCCATTCTGGTGTTCAGTTTCAACTTCAGCGGGTTGCCTTGAGCATGTCTACGTGCAAGTTGCTGCCACATGATTGGGCGATTGTTAACAAGCAACAAGAACGGGTGTACTTAATAAAGTTTCCAGCGAGTCGTCCTTACTTTAAGAGATTTAAATGCGACGTTTTCCATTTTTTACTCCCCGGGAGGAATGTTTAGTTTTATTGGTTTGAAGCTGTGATAGATGTAGGGTTGCACTTACATTTTCCACTGAATTTGAAAATCACAACAAAAATGTGTATTTTAACTTCTTTGTTTGTCTCACCTTCAGTAACAGGCTGAGAAAGAAAGAAAAGGGAACACATTTTGGAGAAGGAAGAATCTTTTTTTTTTTTTTAAATCTCTACACCATAAAATGCATAAGAGCTGCTCCCTCCTCCTCTCTTCTCGACACATTAAGGCTGCGCTCTAGTGGTCGCACACTGCAATGTGCCAATCTGGAAACAGTACAGCTATGAACCGCTGTGGCAAAGCGTTGTGTAAGCCTGAAAAGCTGCACAACAGCGAATCTCCAAAGAAAAACCTTCCAGGCATTTATTTCCAGTGACGATCGAGGTGTATATAATGCCACAACAACATCAAACGACCAACCTTGTCAGGATTTGGTTACAAATAAATTATTCACACGTTTAGTGTAATGTGATATAAATGTGTTTCCCGCCACCTTACACTTCAGACGTCAGAGCTCACAGGAATAACACACAGCTGACTGCATATGAAAGCCTGTTCGATGGCTAATGCCACCAAAAAAAGTTAAATCTGTACAGCTGTTGTGAGTTTTAGTCCGTTTTTTTTTTCGTTTTATGCAGTTTCGTTTTATTTTTCACATCTCTCATCCATTCTGAAACTTCAACTATTGAGTTACCTACAATATATCAAAGATTAAAAGGAGAAAGCCCTTACTGTCTTTGGAAATTTTCAATTAAATGGACTGAGTGTATAAATGAATTTTAAACAGACTCCAAAGACTCACACTAAGTACTGAATGAATTAAGAAGCAGTTCATAGGAAGAAATAGTGTTACATGTATGTGTCAAACAATAATATTGAAGGAATCTAAAAATAAAATAACTATAAATGTTACTTTATCCATTTCAAATGTATGTTCGTTATCTCATTACAGTGATTTTTTCCCAATAATATCCCTTTTCATTACTCACGGATGTACACGCTGCATGCATGATGAAACAGACACGGCTCAATGGTCTGGGTTTTTTTTCCATCCAGATGGTTGCTTGTTTTTTTCCACTGTATTCTAATACACGAGAGTCACACAGTGAGGTGAGCCGCACAGGCTGTGGGCTAGTCTGTTTCCTGTGTTTATTCACAGCACAAACCTCTGGGCGTTCGTTTAAGAGTGATGCTGTGAGAGCTACAGAGACGCCGTGAAATAAAATCGAATGTGGGATAAACTTAGATAAATTGGATTGTTTTAAAAGGCGGCTTTAAAACAAATCATTTTGAAATCAAAGAAGTGTTTCACTGATTTTTTCCCAGTTTGTTGTATTTTTTTCCTCTACAACATACTCAAATGTTTGCTTGTTTTCATTTACAGCCACTGTTGTGGAGAAATTTTGGCCCACTCTTCCATCTTTTAAGGTCCCATCACTCAAAGTGTTTGGTATCATTTTTCTGTCACAGGAACCAATTTCTGTTAAGCTTTAGCTGTCTGACAGATGGCCTCACGTTTGTCTCTAGAACGTTTGGGTAACAGAGGAGCGCATAGTCGTCTCAAAGACTGCAAGGCGCCTGGTCCTGCAGCTTCAAAAAAAGAAAAAAGAAGCACAAATCATCACCCCTCCACCACCGTGCTTCACAGCTGGTAAGAGGTGTTTGTGCTCACATGCTGTGGTCGGTTTGCTCCAAATGTGGAGCTGTGTATTACGGCCAAACATCACCACTTTGGTCTCGCCTGTAAAGGACATTGTCCCAGAAGTCTTGTGGTTTGTTCGGGTGCAGCTTTGCAAACCAAAGCTGTGCTGCCATGTTGTTTATAGTGAGACAAAGCTTGCTGGAAGCCCTTCAAAACAAACTATACTTGTTCAATCTTTTTCTAAGCTTACTTCATGAATTTTAACATTGAGTTTTTTTTGCAGTTTCTCTGAGCATTGTACAGTTTGACCCTGGGGTAGATTTGCTGTGGTCTCCATTCACCTAAATGTTTTGCACTTGTGAAAACATTCAGGGGGGATGACAGACTTCAAATTGTTTGTAATGCTCACGAGGAGGCCATCTGATTGTTGGAGTGTTCTCTGTATTATTGTCCTTACCTTATAAAATAAAGCACCTTGAGGCAACTGTTGTGATTTGGTGCTATATCAATGAAATTGAATCGGAGTGATCTTATAACTCGTTCCAGGGCAGCAACAAGTGATTTTATAAGTTCATTGCTGATGCTTTTTGTCCTCGGCATTGTATTACCTTGTACCTGAATGCTCCAGATCTGCAAACTATCAAAACATGTGCTTTAATAGTGGTGCTTATACCAGCTGATGACCAGTTGATCAGGGCATTTTAATGAGAACTCCCTGCTGCTACTTACCTTGTTAATTCCTGTGGAAGCAGTAAATGTGCACTTTGCTTTTCCACACACTGCGTCTGCATTTTTGTTTAATGTTTGCTAATAAATAAATGTTTTTGGATTACCTGAGGTTGATTTTTTTGTTTGTTTTAGCCTCATTTTAGGGGCTTCAAGGGACCAGATGATTTTTTAGTAACATCCTGACACACAAAACCTTAGAAATGAAAGGAAGCTTCACTTTCTTTTTACTGTGACTTTATCTTTATTTCAAATTGAACACTATGGGGATCTATACAAAAGGCTTTTGGACAGTTTCTCACCTGTTCTCACCAGTAACCCAACACGGAGCAGTAAACATGAACTGAGAACTTGCCATATCGATCAAGTCGTCAAGGCTAAAATAAGCAGCTACAGTAACGTTTTTCTTCCAGCAAAGAACAAATGTACCATTAATCATTTTCACAGTGCAAACTCGTTCCTCCGCGGTCAGGTGAACAAACGAGACATCTGAAACTTTGGTTCGCTTGGAGTTCACCGACCTCCACCTTCTTTATGCGTTAAGCCACTCAGATTTGTAGTGCAGACGTACAATCAGTCGGCGAGGCTGCTGCCTCTTTCTGCCTCCTCTCTCCAGCCGAATATAGTCCACAACGGGCTGCGGTATATTCAGAGGCATTTCCAGAAAAAAGGAAGAGGCGTGGCTCAGTCGTGGCATCGCTGATTCATCAAATTAAAGTCACACAAGAGTATAAATACACTACACTGATAGTCTTTTATACATGTGCGGCAAGAGAAACGGAACTGGCCACTGGAGTATAACTGTACACGTCAGGAAAGGCCAAAGGTGGAGTAAAGCTTAAGTGTCGGTAGCAGCTGCAAAGACAGCAGGATGACTACAGTTACACGCATGCACACAGAAAGATGAAGTGGCAGGATGCTTCTTGTGCTTCTACACCTGTTGGGAACATCAACAAAGTGCCCCAAGTTTGAGCCTTAAACAGGCAATTGAATGTTAAAATAACGTCTATATGAATAAGTATGTAACTGAAGGGGAAACATTAAAGTCCCCTAAAACTGGCCTGAGAGCAGCCATGGCAAAAGAGATCTTGTACATATGGAGTCCATTGAAGTATTATCACCTCTCACCCTAACGTGCTGTAGCCGAATCAGCAGTAGCACTGCCGGCTGCTCTTGGTGACCTCCTCAGAGGAGTGGACGGTGTTGGGAACAAATCCGCTCTTGACGCCCTCCCAGCCGTCCTGGATCTTGATGTCCCCGTTGCGCACCAGCTCAAAGATGTCCTTCGTCAGATCCACAAACGCCTGGAGAAGGAATCACGAGCAGGCTCAGCAACGGAGATCATTTTCATTCTGATCATTAATTTTTAAAATAACTGCAAAAATGTCAATATATGCTGCTTGTAGCGTATTAGGATTATGCATCTTTAAGTCTAAGAGAACCAACATTTTCATGAGGAGTTTTGCATTGAATATTTCAAATTGTTGTCACTTATTTCACCATCACTGCTTACTTTTAATAAAAGTACCTCTTTTTGTTTTAGACACCCTGCATGCAGAAGGCAGAGAGAGACAGTCTTCTTCGTGCTCCTGTAGTTATTTATACCACCCATATTATTGTTACAAAGCAGAACCTTTCCTATAATATCCCACTTTTTTAATTTAAAAAAAAGATGAACTACATATGGAATAAAAACAAACAAAAACTACACCTTCTCCACGTTGATGGCGTCCCGTGCAGAGGTCTCCACATAGCGCATCCCATAGGCCCCCGCCAGCTTCTCCGCCTCCTGCTGGGTCACCTGACGCTGGGCTTCCAGGTCACACTTGTGGCCGACCAGCAGGAAGATGATGCTGTGCGGCTGGACGTGGCTCTGCGCCTCCTCCAGCCAGTTGTGGACGTTTTGAAAGGAGCGGCGGTTTGTGATGTCAAAGAGCAAGAGGCCACCCACTGAGTTGCGGTAGTAGGCTCTGGTGATTGACCTGCACAGAAAGAGGTGTGCAGGAATGCAGACGTGAATAACTGGCAGAAGACCACACCCACAGTGAAAAAAAACGGTCCCCTACAAATGAACAAGTTGCATCTGTTTGAGTAGTTTTTGCTAAAAAAAAAAAACTACCGTTATACAATTTGTACCGATTTTTTGTTCTTTTCTTCTTTTGCAGATGAATACAGGTGAACCTCTGTCCGTCCTTACTTCTGACACATTTGGTCACTGTCATGCTGGAAGACCCATCCATGACCCATCTTTGGTGTTTTGGCTGAGAGAAGGAGGTTTTCATCCAAGATTCTGGTCTTTAAATCAGTGACGTTGTCCTGTACCCTTAGCAGAAAAATGTTTCCACCTCTTTGCTTGATAGTGGGGATGGTATTCTTTGAATCATGCTCAACATCTCTCTTCCCCCAAACACGACAGGTAAAGTTGATGCCAAAGACCACTTGATCACATCACTTTCTCCTAAGCTTTCCCTCAATCATTTGTTCACCGGCAAACTTAACACGAGCCTATAAATGTGGCGAGGCAAAAGGTCAGCCCATCATGACGCAGTTCGGCGACATGCAAACCAACTATATAACATTCATCTAATGTGTTTTTTCTGGATTTTGTATTGATATTCTGTGTCTCGACATTAAAAACTACATTAAAAATTAGAGACTATTCATTTCTTTGTAAGTGAAAAAACACAAATTCAGAAGGGGATCAACTAATTATTTCCCCTATTTTTTTTTTAAATGTTTTCTTTTAAAAATACACTCTGATTTCCATGCTTACACAATATCAGCATGAATCAAAAAGCTGGAAGCTGGGAACGTAGGCCATACTGTTATATACAACTCTTTCCAGCTTCTTCAACACGTGATTAGCATCAGGTTGAAAAACTACTTTTTAATATTTTATTTGTATTTAGTGAACTGTTCTCACTTGGCTGCAAGTTTAAAAATATTATATTATTTAATTTACATATTTAAAAGTGAACCCTTTAAAAAAAACATAGTCATGACTTCATGACTAGTTTTTTTTCCCATGATTGCCAAATCATTAAAAATGTGAATTCTGAACCCAGTAAAGAATTAGACTGGAGATATTCTGGGTTTTTTGGTTTCTTTGTTTTTTTTAATTTAATTATTATTTTTCTTCCAAACATGCAGAGCTACCCGCTGTGGCGACCACTTTTTGAATAAGGGATCTGCCAAAAGTAGATTCTTTTTATTTCGAGACCAGCAAGAGACCCAAACCAGCCTCAGGGAAACACAAGCTGGTGTACTGCCTGTGCCAGTCCTGAGCTGGATTAATGGGAGTGTTGCATCAGGAGGGGCAACCGGCATAAAATTTGTGCCAAATAAAACATGCGGATCCATCTGCTATGGCAACCCCTTTGGGAAATAAAGGAGCAGCTGAAAGTCCGTCCCCCCACACTGTGATCCAATCCAACCAAAAGAGCAAACTTTGTGGCTTCCCTATCCTCTCTCTCTTATTAAGATATTGAAATGATCACAAATATAAACTTTAATTTTCAAATGAGGTTAAACAGCTTAATTACCCAGCTGGTTGAGATAGTTTTCACCTAACAAACTTTTAGTTTAGTGTTAACAGCAGATGGACAGAGAACTCATGCATTAATGTTAATGAAGGAAAATGTCAAAACATGTCATCTTAACGTGGCCTAACTGAGCTTTAATGCCCATCTGAGGGAAGCATGTGTAGTGTGTGCTTTTGAAGTATGAGGAGAGTCTTGTTTTTGTGGACACATGAGAAAGAAATCAGGAGTCTGTCTTTACCTGAACCTCTCCTGTCCTGCCGTGTCCCAGATCTGAAGTTTGATTCTTTTCCCCGGCTCGATCTCCACAAGACGGGAGAAGAAGTCCACCCCGACGGTCGGGTCTGACACCTGTGCGAAGCGGCCCTCAGTGAACCTCCGGATCAGGCATGACTTGCCGACCGTGGAGTCTCCGATGACTATCAGACGAAACTGGTAAAGCCATATAGTCTCCATTTCTCATTGAAATAAGTTCTGTAAGACAAAAAAAAAAACCCACTCACTTAGTCAGGGTCACCCACAGTACGCCCAATACTGAGACTAAAACGAGACTCTTAAAGAAATGAAATGAGCATCCTCTCCTTCACAAAACCAAATATTTTGCATCATCTAATGGAAGGATTTTTGTAAATATAAAATCTAAAACATCAATTAAAATCCTGCTGTTCATGTCTTCAAATTTGGATCCTTCAACGGGGATGGAAACAGTTGTAGATTAAACATCAGACTTTAAAGCTTCCACAAACCCCTCCTTCTTTTTCAGAAAAAGAAGATCTGCTTAAATGAGTTTAAACAGATCAAACATTACATTTAATCCAGAGATTTTGCTGACTAGAAGGATATTTTTTGGGATTATGGCTTTCCCCTAAACATGGGAATAATAGGCTCATAGCGTCTCAGCAGTGGCCATGTGATTTACAGATGGGTGATCTAATTTGAAAGAGGGAGGGGGAGGCCACTCCTCTCCAACTCAATAAACAGTGGCGTAGTCAGCCCCCATGTGGATAGCAGAGTGGTTGTTATAGAGCAATAACACACAATGAGGCCTTGAATAAAGCCAGAATTCAGGTTTAATATAGTAGCTTAAAAATCATCATAGATAGGAAGAAGGCGCCCTGTGCTACTAATGATGCAACAAACTATATGGTTCTTTATTTATATATATATATTTGTTTTAATCACAAGGCCCAACCCTCTTAGCTCAATGAGCATTCTCTACTTAGTTAATTATTTTTCTGGACAACAATTAAATTAAACAACTAATAAAGTGTGACCTACCTCAAGTTCAGAGCTCAGTACTTGAAAAAAAGAAACCCCATATTGATGATTGTGTTTCCAAAAAAGAAGAAAAAAATGACCCCTAGTCTAGCACTGGTTCTGTTGTTGCTTACAGAAAACCCCAGGCGGTAACATACAGAGCATTAGCAGGGCCTCCTGTGCAGCATCGCTTTGTGAGCCGGTTTAAAGGCTGAAAACGGGGTGAGCGGTGTGTGGCCCGACAGGTGATCCGATCCGCTGGCTCATTACAGCGGGGCTGTTGATATTTCCGCGATGATCCGCTGATGAAATGGCAGCAGAACACAGCAGCAGCATCGCACTCACGTCTCTTCCTCGCCCTCATCAGTACCATTACCGTAATGGCGCGCACAGCAGCGCAGCAGCGGATTCCCGGGGCGATGCATTCACGTGCTATACGGGAAAAGAACGGAAAATAAGAAACGAACACACATGAGATTATTTCATATCAGTACTTAGTACTTACAAAAATACATTTATAAATATTTTTGTTCCCTAGACCTCCAGGGTGACAGCGAATGATCGGCCAGTGGAAAACAACTAAACTTATTCTATTTGCTCTAGTATTATAAGTACAATATTTGCTGGAGTATTTTCATTTTAACCTACTATGTACTTCTATAAAGAAAATGTATTTTATTTTGTTAAACTGCATTTCAGTACACTAAAAATAAGTATATGCAGTATAACCACTATTACTCTTCTGCACATGTCCAAAAATTGCCTCTTTAACTTTGCCTCCTCTTCTCTCCAGAGCACACCTCCACCTCTCCAGCGTCGCTTCCACCTTCTTCCTACTCTCACTACACATTACAATGTTGTCTGCAAAACATCATAGTCCACCCCCACCCTGAACCCATCTGACCTTCCCACCAGTCCACCACCACTCTCCTCATACATGACCTGCACCACCCTCACATACCTCTGTTATCCCTGACTACCACATTCCAACTCCTTCTGTACTTCTCATATCAACACTCACAAAACAAAAATGGCACCTGCAGTGCTCTTTCTCAGCATGGAGCACTGATCGTTCTTAGGTAAAGACTAAAGCGCATTTGCACGTTTTATTTGATCTTATTTATTGATATTGAAAACTCCATTCAGTTCAGAAGTAAAGTCCAACACATTAGCCTGAAATCAAGTTTGGATTCTTTGATTTGCATTTGGTTTTCGGGTCCATTACAATAACGGTGCTGTCTGACTTTAGCCATGATGGACACTGATAACACATATCCGTGCAATCACGATGTAGGGCTACAGAAATGATTTAGTCATGAAAACATTTATTGCTGCTTTTTAAATAGTAAAACAATCTAATATTTGCTAACTTCAGCTTAAATCGATCATTTTTTTTTCTAATTGAAAACATCCAAAGACGTCATCGATCCATTTTACACAACTTTCTGACATTTAAATGACAGATATTAATTTGTTATTTGCAGAGTTGCTTTCTTCGAATATTACAAGACATCAGATGGAATTTAAAATGAAGCTTATGTTTACGAGGAGTGTGTGAACGCACCATGAGTTTTCTGCTGAAGTTTGCAGTTTGCTCTGAAGTAAGCGAACTCACGCTGTCCTTATTTTATTTAGACTGCTGGACTCCGGTGATTGCAGACGAGTGCGACCGCTTCTCGACGATAGAAGATCACGTGATAATATTTCGGTTCGCAGCAGGACGGAAGGAAATGTCTTTACTGTAGCTGCTCTGTGGTTTTGATGTGTCTCAGCATCCTTCGGAAAGTTTTCATAATATCACCGAGCCTGCAGCCATGCAGCAGGAGCTTCTTTTCAAAGTCCTGGTCATCGGAGACTTAGGAGTGGGGAAGACGTCCATAATCAAGCGGTATGTGCATCAGATCTTCTCCCAGCACTACCGAGCCACCATTGGGGTGGACTTCGCCCTGAAGGTGTTGCAGTGGGACAGTAACACTGTGATCCGGCTACAGCTGTGGGATATTGCAGGTCTGTCAAACTTTAACGACCCACTGGTTTAAGGCTTATATATATCAGGTGATACAACGGTGTTTGTGTGTGTGTGTGTGTGTGTGTTTTGGGGTTTTTGGGAACAAGAACCATTTGTTTCACCATCAGCAGCCGTGAAAGCTGCTTCTGGAAGGAAAGGCGCTTTGCAAATTCACTTGAGAGGATATTTAGAGGAGAGTTAGAACATAAATATCTTCATCTTAATCTAACTCAGGTCTTTTTGTAGTGTCATAAATAAGAGGATAACACTTTTTTATTTAAGAAGTGAAAGGCAGAAGAAAAACAAAGAAAAGAAAAGCAGATTTTCCACCCAGTGAGTGTGTGTTTCTGTGTGTGTGTGTGTGTGTGTGTGTGTGTGTGTGTGTGTGTGTGTTGGATGCCTGGGTCACTCCCTGCCGTTTGATGCCTAGTTGAGGAATGTAGATCCCATGCTCATAATATCAGGCACATGATGGCAGCTGCTGTAGACTAAACGCACACACAGAGCTCCATAACTGGCACTCATAAACCATGACGTGACTTGATTTAATTTTATGGACTTGAAAGCAGTCTTTGTATGTGCGTGTGTCTAATTGATGGCGTCTCATCCCAGGACAGGAGCGGTACGGGAACATGACTCGTGTCTATTACCGGGAGGCGGTGGGAGCACTGGTGGTGTTTGACGTGACGAGGGCCTCCACGTTCGACGCCGTGCTGAAGTGGAAGGATGACCTGGACTCCAAGGTCAGATGGCTGAACCCGCAGAAGCATAAAGCTGGGCTTTTCTGTCTTCACCGTCATTCTCTCTGTCTTTTTTTTTTTTACTCACATGTGACTGATCGCATGGTGGTTAGCGCTGTTGCCTGAGTTCAATTCCACCATCGGGTCGGGGTCTTTTTGTGTGGAGTTTGCATGTTCTCCCCGTATTTGCGTGGGTTCTCTCTGGGTACTCCGGCTTCCGCCCACAGTCCAAAGACATGCACTTTGTGTGGATAGGTTAATTGAAAAATCTAAATTGCCCATAGGTGTGAATGCGGGGGTGAATGTGAATGGTTGTTTGTCTCTGTGTGTTAGCCCTGCGACAGACTGGCGACCTGTCCAGGGTGTACCTCGCCTCTCGCCCTATGACAGCTGGGATAGGCTCTAGCACCCCCGTGACCCTGAAAAGGATAAGCGGAAGCGAATGGATGGATGGATGGTTGGTGACTGATCGCAACTAAAGAGAGAGACAGAGTTTTTAGCCCCTCCATTCATCTGTTTCCTTAAATGTTTATGCAGTCGGGGTCACGGAGGGGCTGGAGCCTATCCCAGCTGTCACTGGATGAAGGGCAGAGTGCACCCTGCAAAGCTTGCCAGTCTATCACAGCACCCCACTGACTCAAAACCTCTGTTATTTTCTTTGCAGTATTTCAGTGTTTTTTCTCCTTCTCACAGGGATCCAGCAGCGTTTCCCATAAAAGGCAAAAACCTCAGGTTGCTACATTTACCCACATGTTTTCTCCTTTTGCCCCTTTGCATCACTTCTGGTGTTGTTTTTGGGATCTTGCATTGGGAGCTATAGTTGCATTAGTGCAGTGAAAGTTGGAAAAAAAGCCCAACAGATCACAATCGTGCTCTTGGTTGATATCCAAGTTGAAGGGTCCTTATTTTTATACAACAGAGGAGCGAACAAAGCAGAGCAGAGGCAACTGAGCAGATGATCTGAAAGAGGATTTTGGGCAAATTTAAATCAGGTTTTTGCTTCTTTTTTTTTTTAATGGGAGTAGTCACACATGTTTATGATCTCCTTTTGTATATGTGGAAAATTATCAGTCATTGTTCAAATGTAGATTAATGTCACGGGCTTTTGAAAAACCTTGCACTTTGATGTGCATGAAATGGCAGAAAATGAAGAAGCAGAACTTGAAAGGGAAATAAAATTTACAACTTATTTTTTGCAGACTGTTGCATGAAAGGGGGAGCATCTTTGGACAGAGACATCATAAAAGATGTGAGAGGATTTCTGAGGGTGAACACGCACCTCTGAAAAAGCTTCCTGACACTTTAAAGCAGCCAAAAACCACTCCATGATGAGAACAAGCCAAAATTAGCACTCTAATCTCTTCAGCTCGTATAGTTGTCAGTAATACTTTGTTATTGGTTTGCTTTTGTGATAAAATGTCTTTACAGAGAGACTACAGGGCACACTGATATTTTTCTGTTTGTGTGCTTTAAGGTAAGACAGGGCCATTTAACAATTTATTTAAAAAATAATGTGATCCAGCTCAACTTTCTTCTGTCCAAAGGTGACACTGAACCATGGGAGGCCAGTTCCAGCTGTACTCTTGGCCAACAAGTCAGACCAGCTGGTTTCCCAGCAGCCCAAACTCGACGTCTTTTGTAGGGAGAACGGCTTCGTCGGATGGTTTGAGACTTCTGCAAAGGTGTGAGAGAGGAGACCCACGTGGCGTTTGATGCAATCTCTGCAACAAGCTGTAGATTTTCTTAGACAGATCGTTGAGTATACCAAAGATTTCTCTGCAAATTGTTAAAGGTTAGAGGTCTTTCTTTGACTAGCTAAATGATAACTCTGTGCCATACAAGCAAGGCCCAAAATCGGGTTATATTTGCATATTTGGGGGGGAAACTGGAGCATTTCAACAGAAGCTTCCCGTAAAAACAAACGATTCAAAAAATGTTTCACTCAAAGTCAGACAAGTTTATTTGCCGTCCTCTTGGGAGGCAAACAGAGGAATTCCAGCACTCTGGTGTGAACTAGACTCTTCTTTTTCTTCTCATTTAATGCCTTTCCAATGAGTTACACACAAGAGTGTGAGGTAAAGGCGCGGTGTAGTTACTGTACACAAAGGTTCATGTACATAAAGAGTGACTGACATGTGGGCAGTTTGAAAGAGAGCTGTAGATGTGTGACAAATGAAAGGAAAAGCCTGGACCGTTAAAGCCCTCAGTGAGGGGCTCTGATGCAAAGTTATGCTGTGGGAGGCGTTTGGGTCCACAAATCAACACAACGCTGTCCTGAGTGATTGCCTTCATCCTACAATGAAACATGCTGCTCACACTTAGAAATCAAATAATATGACATCAGTCCCCTGCCAAGCATGCATTCCTATTCCCAAAGAGTCTAGCTCTGCTCTAAATTAATGCGGTAATCGTAATTTTTTTTCTTGGCTAAATCACTATGGTAACCTATGGTGAATGCTTAACCTGGCCAGGAGCAATTTATGTGCAGCGTTTCAGTTTAAAATCAGCTGAAAGCATCACATTTTCACTGATTCCAGTGCGCTTTAGGCGTTGTACAGATTCTGGGCTGAAGGAAAAAGGTTTATAAGTTGTACCTTACACCACTAAATGAGGCCCAGCTTTAAAGTCGAGTCGCATTCTCACAGGATTTTGCTGGCATTCGGTCGGTGATGCAGAAAATGAATGTTTACGCTCGGGCGTAGATGTGCCGCTATGTCTGATTTAAACTGCTGCGATGGCAGCTACTAGAACCCAAAATAGTAAACATTTATATTTGTTGGCTATTTATTTCTGAGAATACCTGTTAAACCAATACAATTAATTGACTGCATCACTCTGAATAACCGCTGGTGTTTCAGAGCTTTAATGTGCTGCCATCACATTAGAAGTGAACGGCAGCACAGTGCGGTAAAATAAATATAATAGAGTGAGATATTTTACCCCTTTGTGCGCTTTTGATGCTGGTAAATTCACAACAGAAAGATAGCCTTATTTGCAGCAATGTTGCATTTTATTGCTATATTCTCTATAATTCTTAGAGATCACCTGTTCCTCTGATAATGTCTCTGATTGGAGGAGGAAGTGCTGAATTGCTCCACTGGAATAGGCTCTCTTACAGTATGTGAGCGTGCACAGAGGCTGAAGCAGAAAAACTGGTTTAACAGAGAAGGCGGGTAACCACTGCCTTAATACTCGTTATCTCTGACTGGGAAAAGCCTGGATATGTTGAACTTTGTTCACCGTAAACCTCTCAAAAAATCTTTGGAGAACAACAAAATCAGATTGCTAAGAGAAGTAGCGATCCAGCCGTCATCAATCCAGCTGTCATCAATCCAGCTGCCTGCTGTAAGGTTGACCTTGATGTGTCAGACGGCCGCCCCTCCCTGAGCCTGGTTCTGCTGGAGGTTTCTTCCTGTTAAAGGGAGTTTTTTCTTCCCACTGTCGCCAAAGTGCTTGCATCTGGTTGTTGGGGTTTTCTCTATATTATTGTAGGGTCTTGACCTTACAATACAAAACACCTGCAAGCAACTGTTGTTGTGATTTAGTGCTATGTAAATAAAACTGAATTGAATGTGTTGTCACTATATGAAAAGTAAGGAAAATTATAGCTTCTATAGGACTCATTCTGAGTTTAATATGAATTAATGGCAATCAATTCAGCTTCTCTTGAGATATTAAAATCTGTGTGTGTCTGCTGCACTGGTGTGGCTGTAAAGATTTCATCACAGCTGTCTTACTTTTTCTTTTTTTTTCTCACTTAGGAAAACACAAACATTGAGGAGGCAGCCCGCTGCTTGGTAGAGCACATTCTGAGAAACGAGGAGAGTCTAGTGACTGAGCGAGAACCTGGTTCGCTCATCCTGTCTGGATGCGCTACGACATCACAGCAGCATCTTGGCTGCTCCTCGTGTTCAAAATGGTAATGTCTGACATCAACAGGTGACCAAGACGGGAAGGCCACGAGAAATGTTTGACTCAGGGACCGCTTTGAGAAAAATTCTGGCTCAGAGTGATAGATTTGATTTTAAAAACATCTTAAAAGCGTTTAAAGTCTTCGAAGTTCTGTGGGTATCAAAATGTGATTTTTATTACTTTATTTCTTTATCCATTTTTTTTGTCCCTCCACACAAACTTTAACAATTTTAGAAATCAAAACACTAAAAAAAAAGAAAAAAAGTTGGTACATGCAGTTTTTATTATTAGCACTTTCTTGCTTCTTTAACTTGCTTTGAATCGACAGTGTGACACTGATATTTGAACTGACGGCTCTCTGTGGCACTTTCTTTCTGACACTGATGTAACATGAAAAATAATTCCAAACTTAGATTTTTTTTGCCTGCAGTGTGAACACAGACACAAAAACATGAGTCTTCCTTGCGTTATTTGCACTTTTCCTCGGCCTACGTTTCTATCTGTGTTTAACCGCTCACTAAAAATGTCAACGTCATGAATACTGCATTGTGAGCTTGAGATACATAAAAGCAGCTGCTCAGCTTTGGATAACATATAGACTGGGAATTGGGAAAACAGCCTGACTCAGGGAGGGGCTTCATACTGTTCAACCCTGCTGCTTGAAGCACTGACCTCAACTCAGCTGGGACGAGAAGTCATATACAGTCTCTTTGTGTGTGACTCGGTAGCATTAGCAGTTTATAGCAAACACACTGTGTTGGCTATGTTTTTTTAATAGGATTTTCAAGGACCTACATCACTCTCTTTTGTATATGGATTTGAGTGAACATTTAATATTGGGTGGGCCACATGTGAGCGCCACACTCTTGGGTTCAGAAATAACTGCTGTATGGGAATGAAATCTCTTTGCAACAGCTATCGCCACCTCGTGGCTTCAGATAGAAGGCAGGTTTAAGATACTTTCCTACTGGCCTAATTTTTCCAACCCCAAAATTAGCTCAATGTTTTATATTGCCTATGGGCGCGCTTGGTCTAATATCCACTGCCAAGCCAATGGATGTGGTGCATCAACAGTGCCTCTATGATAAGGCCCAGATATTTGAGGAGATAAGCCCAGAGCAGAGGTGGGCAATTAATTTTCCCACAGGAATCACATGAGAAGCTGGAACTGCTGTGGAGAGCCACACCAATCAGCTTGTTGAGATATGAAATTAATACTGAGCAGAAATCAGCTCATCTTATTGGTGTGGGTGCAGTTTATCATGTGGCCCCTGTGGGAAAATTAATTGCCCACTGGTGGCCTAGAGGAATAATAATAATAATAACAATCATAACAAAGAATTTAGCCAACAATAACACTAAGTGTGATGTTTTTTGCTTTGCACCAATCTCGTTGAATATATTTTCCTTCTACACTGCATCGTGAGCTGATGAAGTGGAAAATCTGTTCTGGTACAGTGCTGAGGAAACTAAACAAGAATCCTTTGCAGTCAGGAACAAACAGAGAAGTATCGGGGACCCTGGAGGGGAGACAGTTTAGCAGATATGGCCACTAAAAAGACCATTCAATTAGCTGATAAGATACTAAAGACTGTTTCTGAATTCATTAATTAGAAACAGCTGTAAGAATAAAACAATTAAGACATCTGTGGGTCCTCCAGTGCACTGCCTCTTCCTGATATACTGATGGATATTCAGTCGGCTGCTAATTTACACGTGTTGTCTGTATTTTAAATGTGGTTTCAGTGAAGAATCTCATTTTTTGAAGTATTTCACTCTTAACTTTCACCACAAACTCTTGGCTCTCTTTTTCAAATGGGACATTTTCTTCAGCTTTAAAATCAACTTCTTGTCAGTCCAATAAAAAAATGTGGTCTGTGCTACTCTTCTTCTGCACAGCCGCTTTTGTTGAGCTTGTCTTGTGTGTTATTTGAAGGTCCATGTTTTCAAATTAGGCATCTGTTTTATATTTTTCTTCACTGCCTTTGATGTGCAATAGCACGCCCTTAAGAATAAAGGCATTTGTCTGCACTCTCTGTGGACCAGACTACTAGATTTTCTGCCTCAACTACATGTCACTTAAATCAACACTCCTTCAAATGAACAATACTACTGAAAGAATTATCCAATTAATCTGTAGCTATTCGTATAATGCATTTAGATTTACTTTAAAGCAAAGTTTCTCTTCCTACAGCTGCACGCTTCTGAGGATTTACAGTTGTTCTCTTGATGTCATTCTGAAGTGAATATCTTTAGGTTCTAGTTTGTTGGCAGGGAAAATTTGAGGTTGTTACTTTGCATTTTAAGGAAATGTTGATCAATATGTTTCAGTATTTTAGGCATTTTTTATACCAGGGTAAATAACTGAGCAGCAGATTAACTTTAAGATTGTCTATTTGTTGTATGGCTGTAGTCAAACGTTTACATTCAGTAATCATGGGCATGAATGTCATGGTAATTTGGGACTTTTAATGATTTCTTTGACCTGTTCTGTCCGTGGTACAATGATTATGCAAGCATCTTCTACCAGACACTTTTAGTAGCCGTCAACAAGCTCTATTGGTGTGAGGTTGGGGCTTTGGCAAAGTCATTCAAGAAGGGATCATTGTCCTCAATTTGAAGCTGATCATTGTGATCATGTTGGAAAATTCGGAGGTAGCTGCCCTTCTCCATTAAACCATCCACTTTGCGCAGTGTACCAGTACCACTGGCAGCTAAACAGCCCCAGAGAATGATGCTACCACCACCATGCTTGCAAGCTGGTGCATTGTTCTTAGGTTTGAAAGCCTCACCTCCTTTACTCCTCCAAACATACCTCTTTGTCATTGTGACCAAATAGCTCAACCTTGGTCTCGTCTGACTATCAAACTTTTTTCCAGAGGACGTTTGATTTGTCCATGTGAGCAGCTGAAAATTCAAATAGAGCTTGAAGGTGTAATTTTGGAGCAGGCACTCGCCTTGCTCGGCGCCTTCTCAGTCCAGTGATGTAAAACACACTTCACTGTGGACTACGGCACTGCTGTTCCACAAGTTTCCAGCTCACAGTAAGCTTGCTAGTTCCTGGTTGAGGGTGACAGTTTGTGTCTTCTTCCAGATCCTGGCAAAGTGGAGATGGTGACACATAAAAACAACTTTTACTTATGTACAGTAGTTTGAATCAATGATTTTTGAATCCACTGTTGTTTAGAAATCACAAGAGACCTTCCCAAATTTTCTAAATCTGAAATTTGAAGTCATCAAAGATGTGTACTGTTCAATCATTCCAGCCTGGAAAAAGGAAAACTGAACGAAACCATTAAAAGCCCAAAATGAGCATGACATTAACTACCGCAATGCATGTCTTAGTAGCAACTTTCCTCTAAAGCACAGGTGTCGAACTCCAGGCCTCGAGGGCCGGTGTCCTGCAGGTTTTAGATGTGTCCTTGATCCAAGACAGCTGATTTAAATGGCTAAATTACCTCCTCAACATGTCTTGAAGTTCTCCAGAAGCCTGTTAATGAACTAATCATTTGATTCAGGTGTGTTGACCCTGGGTGAGATCTAAAACCTGCAGGACACCGGCCCTCGAGGCCTGGAGTTTGACACCCCTGCTCTAAAGGATGTTGCACATACAGTTTACACCAAAATAAAGAGTGCTGAAATTAAAATAAATTGACAAAACAGGGACAGAAGTTCCTGCAGGGTTTAAATTTTAGCAGTGTGAAAGTGTGTGATTGTGGTCCAGAGAATATCTTCTAAAGCTTTCTGGATAACACAAGGAAATATCTTTTAAGCTATTTAAGTAATACCCTCCTGTGAGTTATTTTACCATTAGGAGAACACCGTTTCATTCCAGGAACTACATTTCACTGTAACGGTGAAAAGATATTAAAGCAAAAACGATTACTTAAAGCTCCCTTATAGTATTAAGTTAAAAACTGGAGGTGGAATATTGGTGGGGAATTATTTACAATAAACGTCACCATCTGGTTTTCCTGGGATTTAAAAGCACAAACTAAAACACACGGGGTCAGAGGGACCTTTTCATAGGAAGCGTTACAGGAATAAAACATCTTTTTGTGTGTTGTTATTATTAGTGGTTTTTCCTCACTATGTGTCTACATTTCATTGGACAGCAGATAACCAGGGAGAGTTTGCACATCACACTCTTGTGCTGTCCGTATGCACTAAGGTGATAAACCAGCTGATGCTTTTCTCTCCTTGAAAAGCCTTCTGCTTTAAGATGCCCTCCCCGGACCCGAGAAGTGGTCCAATCGCCCTCGTTTCTCAGTCACCTGATTCATGTGCTGCCATTTTACACACAAGTTTGACTGACAAAAAAAAAAAAGAAAAAAAAAAAGAAAAAAAAATCAGAATTGGCCTATCGGAAACCTCAGCAGAGAAATACACCCTTTTGTAAAGAAGATTAAAAAGACTGGGGATAAAAATCACAGCGGCTGAGGTTTGATGCAGCCAGCGCGGGGTGCTGTGTGCGGATCAGAGAGGCGCTTGCAGTCGGATCTGTGCACACGTTCAGAGGAGATACCGGGTGAAGAAGAAGGAAAAGGGGAGGGAAAGGACAATGCTACAGCCCGTGTCTTTGAAAAATTAGTCTTCAGTCATGGTGATGCCGCATAGATTTCATAATCATCGCCGGCCGTCTTTCTATCACTGACATTGCTTTTTTGTGATTCAGCGCTCTGGCACGGACTCTCTGCGCCGGCATTTCACCCTCAGCAGCGTCTATTTCAGGGATACTGTAGATTATATTAATACACTGACCAGCTTTGGATGCAGGCCGCTCTGACAGGCTACACCGATTTTCTTCTTTTTTACAAGCAGGTTGATTATTTCTGCAGCTGGGCCACCCTGTTGCCCTGCGCTGGATTTTTGGATGCTTCTCTGGATGTGTGACCGTTTAACGCTTTATTTGGCCGCCGCATGAATTCTCCCACCGGATCCTCGTCCGTGTACGCTGCTGTCCTCCACCACCACCACCTCCTCCTCTTCTCCCTCCTCTGGCCGATTCTCACAGAGGGCACTACCCTCCTCCTCCACCTCCTCTTCCCTGCCGCTAAAGACATTTTGATCGTCCTCCCCGGTTCCCCCCACCCGGACTCGACCATCACTCCTCCGCCTGCCTCCTCCTCCTCCACCACCACCGCCTCCTCCTCCTCCGTAACATGTCGGGACAGTCTTTGACCGACCGGATCGCCGCCGCACAGCACAGCATGACCGGGTCTGCCATCAGCAAAGCCGTCTGCAAGGCCACGACGCACGAAGTCAGCGGACCCAAGAAGAAACACCTTGACTGTAGGTTAAGCATACCATCACTGCTTACTGTATAGATAGGCAGCCTGCCTGCATGCATGCATCAAGCGACCAGCATCTTTTTCCTCACAAAGGGTAGCTTGTATAAACAGCATTACGCTCCCCCCTCCCACCACCTCTCTCTCTCATCCGGCCCGCTTATGTTCACAGCTTCTTTAATTAGGCACCGTTACATTCCATTAGATTAAAACGTGATTTACGCAGCAGCCGAGCGCACACAGGCTCCACCACTGACCATCAGAGCAAGCGGAGATCTTCTTCGTCTCTTTTTTTAATATAAGGCGAGAGGGGGGCAAGCCAGGCATTATCTGTGCATGTCATTCAGGGGAAATAGGCCACTCTGGTATAAGCTAATCATATTGCAACCAGTGTAGGCCTATCCATTATTAATGCCACTATCAGGAGCAGCAGCAGCAGCACTATGTCCCTTGGAGACTCTTCAGTACAGAATGTGCGTTATTGTGCAACATTTTTCTGCCATGCATTCTCGCTGATAAACGCGCTGCTGGTCAGTCCTAAAGGTGCTGAGGACCCTGTAAAGGTTTTAGGAAGAGCAGTGCACTTTTTCCACTCCCCAGATAATTGTCTATGCAATCAGAAGCAATGATGCACACCAGTGATAAAGAGGATTTCTCACATGTGGATTGCATCAGTGATTATTAGGTGGCTGTTAGGTTAGGTGGCTTTTCTGCCTCACTATAATTACTTGACATGATCAATAGAGAGCATGGGTGATCAATGGCACTGCCAGTCACACTCACATGCAGGCAGACAGACAGCAAGACAGCAAATCTGGAGGAAATGTGGATAAATCAGTCAGAGAGAGATCATGAGGCAAGTGGCCAAACAGCCAGTCATCCAGCTACACACCCACCCACCCAGTCAGTCGGTCACCCGGCAAGTTTGGCAGTGGATTGGTCAGTCATGTCTACAGCAGAGGGTACCACTGTGGATTTTGGGCTCCCTTACAAGATATGCCACCAGGCGTTTCAGTGTAATATATCTAAAGAGGGCTGCCTCACTAAAAAAAAGAAGAAGAAGCAGGAAACACCCAGTGGGGGCTCAGAAGCAGGTTTCTCTGAGCATTTACGATGAAGGAGCCCTTTTGTGACTCTAGAGCAGGGGTGGGCAATTCCAGGCCTCGAGGGCCGGTGTCCTGCAGGTTTTAGATCTCACCTTGGGTCAGCACACCTGAATCACATGATTAGTTCATTACCAGGCCTCTGGAGAACTTCAGGACATGTTGAGGAGCTAATTTAGCCATTTAAATCAGCTGTGTTGGTTCAAGGACACATCTAAAACCTGCAGGGACACCGGCCCTCGAGGCCTGGAGTTGCCCACCCCTGCTCTAGAGTAATTCCTGTTGCTTTGATTTCATATTAATCTTACCTCAATGGTGGCAGGCGCTCAGTGTTAATTATTAAGGTTTTTTAGTGGTAGTGTTGCTGTTTCCCTGTTGTGAGGCTGATGTTTTACGCTATACACAGTTTCACACATCCCTGGAAAAATAAGTAGAAGAGAATCAAACCTACTGATGGCTCCACGTTCAGTATCACCGCAAGTGCATCAACAGACTGGCACCGGTGCTGGTTTGTTATTGTGCTCGCCAGTTTTATGAGAACATTGCACCCCTGCAGATATTAAACGGCAGAAGGTCATCCACCTTCAGCGCCCGCCACGAGTGGGTGTATCTCAGAAACTAGTAAATGTCACTTAACTCAAGGGTGAGAGCAGAAAATCTTAAAATAGAACCGGAGCATTTACATGACAAATGTCCATCTGTCAAGTGGATTATAAAACCGTTTTTGTCACGACTCACAAGGGCAGAGAAGTTTCTCTCAGAGTCGGTCAGTTTATTCTGGTGAAGGTGGTTTATTCTCTTTTTCCACATTGATACGACTCCTTTGAAGATGTGATTCACTCCCATGGAAGTGTGAATCACATTTTTTAGTTAAATAAGCAATTTTGTACTGAAGCCATTCAGATGCAGCTGTTCTGATAGATGCCACAATAAAATACTTTCTATTTCCAGCTAGAGAGCCTCTCTTCTAAGCCAACATCCAGCACTCTCTCTCATTCGCATTAGGGCACACTTTTAAGGTTAAGGAGGCGATCCAGGAAGGAAGTGTGTTTGTCATCAGGCGGTCAGTGGGCCTGAGCCTTAATTTGGCTGAGAGGACCTTGGTGGGGAAGTGAATAAAGAATGCAAAGAAAAGGCACTGAACACAACTGCTCTCAAGGAGCTTCTGATGAGTCAGCTGTACAGGACTGTGTGCAATCACAGGTCTCTTTGTTCAACCATCAATGCATCTGAGACTCTTTTCTAACCGAACCTGCGTGGTAAACTCAGGTTATGAGAAAACGGCGGACATTTGGTTTGTATTTTCAGATAATGCAAAGCTTATTATAAAAGCTCTCTGCATGGAGGACACGAGCGAGTGGAGCAAACTCGGTGTGGCTAAAAGAATACAGAGCTCCCGGGAAGAAACTGTTCAGATTGGAAAGAAAGAATCTGTTAAAATAATCTGAGGTTAGTTTGATAAGCAGAGTTAAAATACACTCTAGTTGTTATTGATCCACCACAGCAGGCACAGCATAGAGTAAATGCTACACACAATAAATCTATTCAGAGTGACCAAACCCAGGCCTCCTTTTTTCCCCCCCCCCTCTTACAGGGTCATGACCTTGCCGCTGTGGTAGGTGACTTCAGTGGCAAATGTTCATCTTTGATGACCCACAGCAAATAATGAGCATGACACACACACAAACACAGGGTAATGACATAGTAGAAGAGTAATCAGGCTAAAAATTACCTTCTGCCCCCGGAGCACAGTCAGCAGTGGTATTCACTGTATGATTTCTTTGCTTGTGCGTCACTGCTGAAATGCCGTAGCGTCACGTTGTAGATTTATTCAAAAAGAAGCTAATTGTGTCGAGAATAATTATCTGCCTTTTTTGCTCCGATGTTCTTCACTTTTGGCCTCTCGGCTGGATTTAGTGAAAGGCAGCAGCGAGAAAGAGGAAGAAGTGACGACAGATGAGCAAAAATGCAACGGATGACGGGGCTCAGCCGCACAGGCGGTCAAACAGAAGAGTAATATACATGAATCCCCCCCTCCCTGCCACGCACACACATGCTTACTCTGACATCTTGTAGTTCAATTACACGCTCTGAATGATATTCACTTTTTTCTTTTCTTTTTTTTTTGACGCCAAGGCCTTAAAACACATGGGAGGGGAAAAAAAGTTTTTATTGCATTTTAAAGTAAATCTCTTTATGAGCTCAAATCCCTTCAGTCATGCATACTTTAAAACTCTGCTCTTACATTTGATCCTAACCAGTATTACAGGTGTCTTAAATTTAGCGCCATGTTGTCGTGTAATCGTGCAAACCTTTGCACGCTTGCAGCATAAATCTCGCTTCTTTTTGTGTTCTTTATCTGGATTTATTTCCTGTGTGGATTTCGGCTTATCAATAATCCCAGCTGGCAATTGTGCAATCAATACTTCATCATCATCATTGTCATCATCATCACATCCCTCTGGCTATTTGTACAGCCACACATCGATGGTTAAATCCCAGCTGATGAATTGTCACCCAAAGGAACAAACAGATTGGGACATGGAAATGTAGTAATTACCCTACTAAAAGTTAAATATCTCTAAACCTCCAGTGAATTAGTTACTGGCTACTCACAGGCAGTGTAAAACTGAACACTTTTTGACCTTGTCTGCTGTTTAGTTACAGCTTGATATAGATGTTTGGGTTTTTTTTTTATATTTAGTTGTTTCTGGGATCATCCTTCAAGCTCTGCTTTTGAGCTCAGCTACCTCTAAATATGAGGCAAATATGTGGTTATTTTTCCACTCTGTTGCCTCATCTTAAATCCTTTTTATTCAAGTGTCACATAAAACTACTAGAAGCTCTAGTCCTTGCAGTTTAAAAGCCCATGAACATAAAAGCAAACATACAGGGTTTCAGAGAAATTGTCCTAATTTAGACATGGAATGCAAGAGGCGCACATTAAGGATTTTAAAGGAGGAATTGAGGATTTTATTGTTGCGTATATATACATATATCTATTCAATATGCGTTAGTTTGGGAATTGTTTCTTGTGCCAATTTTACTGCTTCCTGTGCATGTTACATTTTCTGCTTTCAGATGTAGGGAGTGGACAGACCTTTGGCTTATATTTGGCCCTAAAGCAGGAGACCAAATGTCATGACATTAATGCAGCAGAGTTGAGAGTCTGACAGTCTTGGCTGCGTTCGTAATTCATTGTAGGCCAAGCTGGATGAGGTGACGACCTATAATCAATACTTTTACACTTATTATTGGCTGTGCTGTTCCTGCTGAGGCTTTTGCAGTCGAAACGAAAATAAAATAAGACCAAGCTGAGTTGGATCGAAGCATCAGCTGCCGCTGGTCGCTGTTGCTTAGGGTGTGTTTCGACATGCATTCAATGGTTAATCAGGGTGCGAACCGGGACTCTTTGGTATCCAGCGTTTCAGTGGCTGCAGAAAACCTCATCAAGCTTTCAAAACAAAACACTGATAACCTCTGATCCTGCGAAAAAAAAGAAGCAGATCTCAGAAACCAAACAGCTTTCTCAGTATCTCAGCACACAGATGCTCTCCCCGTCTGCCTGTGACTACAGTGGTTTTCTCTGATTGCACAAGGGACTCTTTAATTTAGTCCCTTTCATTATAATTGTGCGACACACTTTTGTTGCTGGTGTCTTGTTACCAAATTCAAGTGAAACCGCGGATCGTCCTGATTTCACATTTCTCATCTCATCTGGTAACATTTTAGATTCATTTCTTCTGTCTGTTTATCACTTTTGGTCCCAGTGTGTGTTTTACCAGGATTAGCTGAGACCCTGTTACCAGCTGGCCTTTAAGCAGCCTGCACAATCTCACTTTTAACAGCATCACTGAGAATTTGATGCAGATTGTTTATCCAGGAAAAAAATCTCCAGCTTGCTGATAAATGTCACTGAGCAAATAGCATGAGCTATATATTATGAATGCACTGTGTATAGTGTGTTTATAAAAAAAAAAAAAAGGTTTTTTACTGTAGAAATGCCCCAAGTCAAGATAAGAAAATCTGTCCCTGAAGATTTTAACAACCTTTCGTTTACAGTAATTGAACATTTCAGAATCACATAAGTGGATCTGTAGGCTATGCAGTCTGTAATGCACTGTGTAAAACACGGGGCATGTTTGCACCATTTTACTAGACGCCTGCAAGTCTTTGTGCTTCAACAGATGCCAAACATACTTTGCATTTTGCTTCTGAGCCCAGTTCCTTAAAGAATGTAGGGCAACATTCCTGCAACTCATCCCAGCAACACTTCTTATCTCTATTTAATTATTTTTGTTGTATCTACAAGACTGAGCACAAACAAAAACCCCACTCCTCTGTTTCCCTGCCAGTTCTCAGATGTGAACACACACATGCGAGCACACACTCGGCCTGTCGTATGCCAGACCTTTGAGTCTGACATACAGCACCGAGCTGTTTTTCCCTTTTTTAAAACGTGTTCCACATTTGCTTTGAACGGCCAATTTACATTCTAGATGCGACTCTCGGATGTTAACTGTTGGGAGGGTGGGGGTCATCTGTTTTAGTCCGTCATCGCTAACAAAGATGCTCGGGAAGAAAACTCACAGTCAATATTCATCATCACTCCATTCATCTGACAGTTTTTTTTTAGTTTTTTTTTCCTAAATAAAATATGTGTCGCTTAAGTTCATTACGCGGGAATGGAATCGACCTTGCAATGTACCTTTCCATCTTCTGAGTTGATATTTTATTGATATTTTTGTAGAGGAGGCTGGCAGCGTTGCTGAATTACAGTCTCAGATGTGCATTTGGAGATACATCCATCTATAGAGACTATATCATTCATCGATATCATTAATCAATGATTTGTTCATTGAGGCGAGATAAATGCACCGGTCAATATGACTTCAGTCAGTGTGATTGTTCACTCCATCAGCAGCTGTTGCTTTTATTCACAATGACTTACAGTAAGTGAACAGGCGGGGTTGGAGTTTATTTGTGTGTTCCTTCACCTTGCTTTCACACTTTTCTCCAGATTGTTTCATGGGTCGTCTATTTTTTTGTCTCCTCCAGACCTGATCCACTGCACCAATGAGCTGAACGTCAGCATCCCCCACCTGGCAGACACACTGCTGGAGCGCACAACTAGCAACAGCTGGATTGTGGTTTTTAAAGCGCTCATCACCACACACCACCTCATGATGTACGGCAATGAGGTGAGTCAACCTGCATCGACGTATGCATGCCCGGGGAAATTCGGAGGATGTTTGTCCCCTCTGATCTTGTGACAACAGGAAAATTATTTGTCATCCTGACAAAGCGCTTGTTTTAAAGAGATCTTAAATGCACTATGGTGCTTCTAAAATGATCCGTCTCACTGTTTTTTTGAGGTCAACATTTCCTGAGTGGTGGGACGTGACTTGAAAGGCCAAAACGACTCTGCCGAAGCTCAAATAGAAATGTAGAAAAGCTTATTCATCTATTCATCAGTATTGCTCTTCCAATAGAAAAAGGCACCAAATAACCTCTCATTATCAGTGACTCCTGTGTGTGTTATCAATTAATTACACAATTTGTCACTAGGCAGCAAAAGATGACGATCAAACCATTTCCTGTACAGTCTAATACTCTGCGAACTCTGAGCTTGCTGGTGTTTTGATCGATCCTGAATACTTTGTAGAGATTTCTCTCCAACGCACCCTCAGTGAGATTCTTTGAAACCGTGTCTTCCATGTGTCCAGCAAGGACAGATGAAATATTCGGCTGACATTTCAATGGCCAGTATGACAAATCGCCGCGCTCCACTGCGCGCCCTGCGAGAGCAGCGACCAAAAAACATCAAACATGTTAAATGATGAGCTCCTGAGACTAGATAGAAGTGTCGTGGCAACGATTACTCCGGGGACGATGACCCTTACAGAGCATGTGAGCAACAAAGCTTTCAGTGACATGAGCAGTGACATGATGTTTTAAAAATTTGTCAGGGTTGTTTAAATTGGGCGTTTTTAGCCTGGCTTTTTCCTCACTGGTTTTCACCCTGGCCAGAAAGACTCCGTGTTTACAGGCCTCTGAATTGGCATCAAAGCTTGCTTAGCGTGATCTGATCCTTTTAAAAAGTGGATGCTGGAATGGGTTTTGCTGCAAATGGGATATCAGTTAAGGAAAGAAGGGGTTGTTTTGTATTGGTAGTGAGGGCAGATTGTGAACGCTAGATCAAGGAAAAGTCGTATGAGTCAGCTCTTAATGTTAAAACACCACAGCGAGCTGACTGACCTGATGCACCCTGGCAACCACGACTCAAATAAACAAAACAAATACATGCAGCTTTTTCCAGAGGCTGCCTTTTTTCTCCATTGAGTTCTTAATTGTCTGCCTGCTTTCAGTTGTTACAGGAAAGTTAATCTGCTTTTTTTCCCCTGGGTAACTCAACCTAGACAAACTACATCAAGCCTGGACATGTTTATGAATGCTGATACAGTTTTCAAGGATGTCAGTGTGTCTGTTTCATACAGTTTCAGGACGATTATCTCACTGTTTCCTTCTTGGCTGTGAAATTAGTAAAAGGCAAAAAAAAAAGTAGGGCAAGATCTTTCAAATAAAGACGGGGCAAACGGTCAGTGAAACAAGTAAGAAAGTGAGTTACACAGCGATAGCTAATATACCCAAGTTTGGTAACACTGGCTACTATAAGATGCTAGTCAAACCCGTAGAGTGTATATTAGACTTTGTTGTAGACACAGTATTGTCACCCACTGGCTTTAATTTTTGCCGTTTTCAATTTCTAGCACCAGATCACAACAACAGTGGCTTCAAGGTGATTTTTTATTGTAAGGTCAAGACCCTACAATGCAAAGACAGCAGGAAAAAACCCCAACAATAATATGATGCGACAGCGGGAAGCAAAAACTCCCTTTTAACAGGAAGAAACCTTGACAGAACCAGACTCAGGGAGAGGCGGCCATCTACTGCGACCGGTTAGGGGTGAGGGGAGGAAGACAGGACAAAGACACACTGTGGAAGAGAGCCAGAGATTAATTATAACTGATGATTAAATGCAGAGTGGTGTAATTTTTGCAGCCTTAAATCTGCTTTTGTGTTGCAGATGTTACGGAGCCCTGCAGGGGACATGGGAGAAAAAAAAAATTAAGACGGACTTTTGCGAGATCTCGCGAAAACTTTTGCGAGATCCCAAGTTAGTTTTGCGAGATCTCGCAAAAGTTTTGCGAGATCTCACAAAAGTCTGTCGTAATTTTTTTTTCTCCCAGGCTCCGTGTTTTTTTAGATCAGATGTAACTTTGAACAAGCGCCAATTGCTAAGTTAGCAGCTAATGCTGACTAGCTTAGAATTTGGCCATGTGCAGGTTAGAGAGTGCACTGCTGATAGCAACCACTGGTTACTAATGAGAAATGTGTTATCCCTGACCATTTGGTGAGCAGTTGCTGGAGATTGTTAGATGAAATTGGGAGCAAAGAGGTATACAGGGGTTATGAACGCTTTGGGCAACAAGCGTTGGGCGTTGACAGCAATTTACACTATATCTATAAACACTCGACAATTACTCACTGAGTGGTGGAGAAGCTGTAAAGCATAGCAGTAAAATATGTGCAAAACATATGGGCAAATGTTGAAGCCTGCTAGCAAACAAAGCAATCACAAGAAGGTTTTTGGTGTAGCACCACGAGGTGGCTGTAGCTCAGAAGGTAGAACAAGATAATTGAAAGGTTGGTGGTTCAATCTCTGGCAGCTCCAGTGTTAGCTAGAAAGCACTTAGGTGCAGAAAAAAGTCCTTTTACTAATGGATGAATAAAGCATGTTGTATAAAGTGCTTTGAGTGCTCCAGTACAGTAGAAAAGCCCTCTATAAGGACCAGTCCTTTTAGCATTTACCCTCTTTGCAAAACCACTTGCCAAGTGCTCAGGGAATACAGTTTTCCTAGACCTGCATGACTGAGGCCTTAGCAAAGTGCATACACAAAATGCCAGGCCTGTGGTGCTTTTTCAAATTCTTCTTCTGTGTTTCTGTGGTGACATGAACAAAAGTCTGTCACAGATACAAACTTTGGTGACTTTTAAATTACGTACGAGCACAATTGTGGATTGAGAAATGTGAAACAAACACAAATGGAGAATATAACGTCACATTTGCAGGGAGGTGGTGAATATGAAAATCAAAAGAATTGTGATTTATAATAAATCTTTAAAAAAAACATATAGATGCTAAAAATCGCTGTACGTGTGACGATGTTTGTGCAAGGTTTCATTCATATATAATCATAGGTAGGGTAGATACACAAATATATACATATGCTATGATCTTTACAGTAAGATGCCACAGATATGCTAATTATTGATAACATGTAAATACAATAACACTAGATTTTAATTCACTGAAAACACACAGAAAGCACAGATAATATTACTGTGCACAGTGCACAGTATTTGTCACACTACTGCATTAAAAAGGCACCGAAACAATAACAATATTACTTTTAAATTTAACTTTGCAACAAGAAGAACTTCTTTTGTCAAACGTTACCTGCGTCACCCAAGCCAGCACAATTACCCTCTGAAGAATGCAGATAAAGCTGCAACGTTTGTGTACATACAGGCTGCCCATGTGGCAGTTTGGCCTTGACTTGAAACTGTCAGGCCACAGAAAGAGAGAAATCACTAACTCATTCTTCTGTTCTTTTTCCTTCAGAGATTGATGCAGTACCTTGCCTCCAGGAATACACTCTTCAACCTCAACAACTTTCTAGATAAGGCTGCACTACAAGGTGATTTAATGCCATTTGGCTATTTGTAGACTCAGCAGTGCTGTACATCTAACAAAATGACTTTATGTCGGACTCTCACTGCCTTGGTAGCGCTATCAACAAGCTGCTGCTCAGACGGACCAAATCTGAAAAACCTACCGATGACTGTACCCTTTGTTTGTTACAAAGGCTGCGGAAAATTAAAAAAAACATGCTTGGTGACTTTTTAATTATATATACAAAAGGAAAACAAGATAAATAAATAAAGTAAGGTAATGCATGAGCACTGGAAATGCAGGGCGGTCGCAAAGAAGCGACTATATTTTTAATTAAAATAAGTGTAGCTTCTTAATCTAATGTGAAAATTGGTCAAGCTGATCAATCTCTAACTGCAGCACCCTCTCTCTGCCCTACAGGGTATAACATGTCAACCTTCATCAGACGCTACAGCCGCTACCTGAATGAAAAAGCCATGTCTTACAGACTAGCAGCGGTGGACTTCACAAAAATGAAGAGAGGGTAGGATACTCTTGCTTGTAACACTTTGCCTGTTTTTTATCCTCTGCTTTACCTGTATAGTAGAAACAGTAAATATATTTTCTACTTTTCCTTAAATGTACATTTATGTTAACAAGTAGTCATTGTAGCCCCAAGTGGCAAATGCATGTCTTGTAAAAACAGTGTGTTCAAAATGGTTTCTATTTTTGTGTCAAGTGGTCTTGTGCCTATGTTTGAGATGAGAGGGCAGGGCTACCTAGCAACATTTTTGTTTGCATATGGGCAGCCAATCAGAAGAACATAGAACCTTAAAGAGACAGAGCTAAAAGGGCACAGAGAGTAGATGAACTGAGCCTTTGAGTAATAAAAGCTTAGAGTCACTATTAGTGATATTCTAGAACAAAAATGTTGAGCAAGAAATTGAACAGCCTTTGATGCTAAAATGCTGTATTAGAGTCAGTATATCATAACTGCAATCTTAAAACATTGTAATTATAAGCTACTGGTCATAACAGACCAAACAAAGGAAAACAATTACAAGTATTGAACCAACAAAGGATGAGTGTGAGGTTGGTTTAGGACATGTGTGAGGACATTTTTACATTTTTCAGTGGGGAGGTCAGAGTGGGATTACATCAGGGTTAGATGAGGTCAGGCAGGACTTTCAGTGGATTGTAGTGTTTGCAGATGATAGTGTGACCTGTAGTGAGAGTAGGGAGGAGCTGGAAGAGAGCCGGGAGAGGTGGAGGTATGCTCCAGAGAGAAGAGGAAGAAGAGGAGGGAACAGTTGTAAAGCTGAAGCTGTAAGGAGTACAGATAGTTAAGGCAAATGAGTTTAAACATCTGGGGCCAACCATCCAAAGCAGTGGCTTGTGCACAAAAGAGGCAAAGAGGAGAGAGTGTAGGCAGGGTGGAGTGGATAGAGATGAGTGTCAGGGTGATTTGTGACAGAAGGATAGCAGGGTGAAAAGGAAGCTGTACAAGACTATAGTGAGACCTGCTATGATGTATGGTTTAGAGATGCCACTAACAAAAAGACCAGAGGCAGAGATGAAGATGCTCAGATTTTCACTGAGAGTGACCGAAATGGACCAGATCAGAAATGAATACATCAGCGAGACAGCTCAGGACGACCAGTTCGGAGATAAAGTTAGAGAAGCGAGGCAGAGACTGTTTGACACGTGCAAAGGAGGGCTAGTGGATATGTATGTTTGATGCTGAAAATGAAGCTGGCCAGGTAAGACAAAAAGAGGAAGACTACAGAGGAGGAAGTTACATACTCTTGATTTTCAGTGCACGTACATCACTTCCTCTACAGGCTTGATGAGTTCTGCGTGTGTTCTCCTGTGTGATTCTTAGGGCTGATGGTGTGATGCGCACCATGAACACAGAGAAGCTGATTAAGACTTTGCCCATCATTCAGAACCAGCTGGATGCACTGCTGGATTTCCAGGTAAACATCTGCCTTAATCGCTCCAAACCCTTTAATGTAAGCAATTGTAGCTGTCACTTCAATATCTCATCTCTTGTTTGTTCCTCCTATCGTCCAGCCAAACTCCAACGAGCTGACGAACGGAGTGATCAACACAGCCTTCATGTTGCTGTTTAAAGACTCCATACGGTTGTTTGCCGCTTATAACGAAGGCGTCATCAACATGTTGGGTACGCACGACACTGCAGATCCAGAGTTTGTCTATCTTTAGTTCGTTCTATATTTATGTGGTAATTTTCCTCTGATGTCAAGATCACAAGACTGTGACTCCATCCAACTCCACTTAATCCTTCTTTAGAGAAAATCAATTTTTCCTCCCACTGTCTTCCAGAGTTCAATTAAGGACCACTGTGTAATGATCAACTTCTTTTCTTCCATTAATTATTAAGGCAGTGAGGTGTGAGGGTCTGATAAGAGACCATCAGACTCTATGATTTTATTGTAAGTGGGAGTCTTAATGAAAATTAATTTCATCCTGCATGGACAAGAATTGGACAGGCTTAACAGGGAAAATCAGTACCAGATTGATTTTTAAAAGTTGTTTTTTACAGTATACACTGCTGCAGGTCAAAGTAAATTCTGTTTCTTTAGCTGTTTCTCGTCTTCTGGCACGCAGAGAAATACTTTGACATGAAGAAGAACCAGTGCAAAGAAGCTTTGGAGATCTACAAGACCTTCCTCAACAGGATGACCAAACTGTCCGAGTTTCTCAAAGTGGCGGAGGTAACGTCCGTTTGTCCTGCCGCTCTTCGATGGAGTTAAACACCTGTAAAGACGATGGGAATATCTATTTGGAGCGAATCTCAACGGCCTTCCTTCCTCTCTGATTTCATATAAATATATTAAATGCTCCTTTCTCATTTCGTCCTGTCACTCAGGAGAAATTTAATCTGCAGAAAAGCGCACTTGAACCTGTTGAGATTTGCTCCAGACTTCTGTTACCCCGGGAACTGATTTACGGTCAATCTTCTCAGACCTAAACTGACCGCAGATCAGCCTCCGGGAGCTTCTTCTCTTTAATCTTCCAAGTCTCTTTTTTGCACTAGATCTTCTCCTGTTTCTGTCCCTCTCTTGCCCTGGCCTAGGGAGGGGTTTACTTCAAGGCAGTCATTAACGCCAGAGTCTTATAGGCTATCAGAGAGACACTCATGTAGAGCTTCCAGTTGAGAGACCCCTCGTGTGCTGCCTGTTCACATGCCTGCACTGCATGCCCAAGCAAGCTCCTTTTCTATCACTATCTCTTTCTCTTGTTCTAATAGCTTAATTTCCACCCTATTTCTTTTTTGTTGTTGTTAATAAATAGAAGTTTCTTTTATTTTTAAATGGCTGTTACTCAGTTAACAGCTCTTGCTGGGCTTCACAATAAATATAAACAGTTTTATGATCTGTAGACTGCGCAGTATAATCGTGTACATCTTCAAAAGCTGCCTCGCTGCTTGGTTTCGTTCCCATTTGGAAGAAGGTTTGGGATGCAGCCACTTGATCCCAAAGAAAGAGAGAAAAAAAAGGAAAAAGAAAGAAAGACTAACGTTGACTTTAAGGACCCATTCATTTTACCTGTCTAACAAAATGTGTTTGTCTGTTTGTGTGTCATCTGTGCTCCCCTCCCCTTCTTCTTTCTGTTCAAAGTCAACATTAGTTGAGTGTCTTCCTTTTGGATGTTTCTTATCTTGCAGTCACATGACCTGTTGTCTGCCCTCTGTGCCCTGCCTGTCCAATCAGTCGTTGTGCTCAGCTTTCATTTCCAACCAGATCTCATCGTGTGTGTATTTATAAGTGTGTGTGTACATGTACTGTGTGCGTGTGTGTGTATATATATATATATACATATATATAGGTGTTTGTATGCGTGTGCATGCGCCCTCCTCCTCTGTTGTCTTTTCTTTGTTTTCCTTTACAGCCACTGCATGAAGTAATGAATGCTTGGGTTTGATTCTTCTTTCTCCCTCCTCCTCCTCTTCCTCTTCTTCCTTCAACACGCCTCTTCCCTTTATTTTTTATTACTATGTGGTCTGTTGGGTTTTTTCTCTTTCTTTTTTTGGTTATTCCCTGATTTATTGTTACATTTGGTTTTATTTTTATTTTGCCTCCCTCCTCCCTCCCCCTATCCCTCCTTCCTTTTTTTGTGACACAGCGAGTTGGGATAGATCAGGGCGACAGCCCCGATCTCACACAGGTCAGTCTACATCTCATCACAATCAGTCAATCAACCAGTCAGTCAACCAGTGTATTAAATCCGTCAAAGTCAGTCCCATAATGCTTCATTCTAAACGCTCCCGTTCCCTACTCACCCTACAGACCTGCCCACACTGCAGCTGCCCCGTCCTCCTCCTCTCTTCTTCACTCTCCTTAACTCCTTCACTTTGTCTCCTTTTCTGTCTGAATCGAGAATAGAGAGGACACATGCAACTAGCCTGAAAGCAGCATTTTTCCCCCCTTGACAATTTTTAGTCATGTTTTCCTATCTGAATCCTTGCAGAACAAATTTTACTCTAAGGTAAGATTTTTTTAAACCAGTTTTTATGCAGCACAGCCACAAAAGTTTTCAGTCTCTCTCTCTCTCTTTTTTCAGATTAATTTTAGATATCCGTGACTGGGGCATATAATATGTCAGAATTTTTTCTGGCAGTCTTTCAGGCATTTTCCCAGTGTAAATATCAAAGCTTGTCTGTTGACTCAAAGGCTTATCATACAAAAAAACGTCAGCACAACTTTATGAAATAGGCTTTTGTCCATCTAAGCAGTGTTCACATCACTTTCTGAACAGATTATGTCCCTTTGTATTAGCTGTGGGGAGAGCAGCGAATGGTTTTTGTTAAATAGGTTTCTGCAAATATGACTTGGATAGGTGTACATAATGCCATCATAAGTACTGCATACTATGCTATGGTCCTTGAATACAGCTTATCCTTTTCATTGGATTTTAACAATGTGACAAAAAAAAAAACTTAAATGGAAAAAAGTTGTTTTTTCTTTTTCTTTTCTACATTTATGTCGTGTTTGTAGTGCTTATGAAGACCTTATATGCCCTTATTCAACAACATAGTGAACCATGCCTTTACTAAGCTCTAGATATGTGTCTGTTTTAATTTTAAACTTTTAGCATATTCTAGATTTCTCTGAAGAAGGATGCCCAGAATTCGCATTTTACTCTCTTTCCCCCTTAAAATAAGTATATGAGAAATCTTTTCTTTGCCTGTTGTGTTTGCCTTGTGTTCTCTGGTGCTGAAATGTAAAGCTCTGGGTGAAAACTGTGGTATCACATGTGGTCCAAATGAAACCATCCATCCTTTTTGTTTTCCAGTAATGAGTGCAGGCCAGCTGTTCGATGTGTATACCTGGTTTTTTCACCAGATGTTTACATTTGACTGAGTTAACTTCCTTGGCTTCCAGCGGGACACAGTTTTGGTGCTTAGCTCCAGTGATTACTTCCTCAGCCAATCAAACCACTAACACATGAATCTTACTGTGGAATCCACAAGTTAACTCTTAAATTTTGGATAGTGATTTTCTTTCTGTGTATGCGTGTGTAAGTGTGTGTGTTTACGAGAGCATTTGTGCACTGCTGGCCTCTGCATGGGCTCGTTAGATGGTTCACAGACGTGTTTGTTGTGTTTCGACTCTGGAGCCCCGCAGCGATGATGCTCTGCTCTGTCCCGACCTGTCAGTCCTGCTGTGGACTCGCTTGCATGATCCAAAGCTAACATGTGCATGCTGGCCAACCAAACCTGATGAAACCAAATGAAAAAAAAAAAACAGAACAAAGAGCTGTCGTAGAGTAGATAGTGAATTTGAGGGTGATGTCTAAATTTTGCTGCTGCTTTGTGTGTGTGAGAGAGAGATGAAATGAGAAGTGAGGAGAGGAGGGAAAAGCGAGCTAAGTGCCCCAATTTGCCTACTTGCCCATGGTTGTAATCTGCTGAACCCCACCCCCCTCAGGCTCCCAGCTCTCTCCTGGAGGCTCTGGAGCAGCATCTAGCTTCTCTGGAAGGCAGAAAGCTCAAGGACCTCTCCACCGCCAGCAGGTATGATCGGATCACAGACAGGCACCTCAGGCCTGCTGCATCACTCACTTAATGCTACTTTTAAAACTATTATTTCTGCTACAGCTGTTCTTTCCCTTACTGCTACCAGTATTAGCACTACAGCAACCATGGTGTACTGCTGATCTGCCACCATGAATTTTACTACTGCCAGATTTTTACAGTTTCTCTTATAGCCAACATAAAACTTGCATTTTACCTACATGCATCATATGCTGTTGCCTAAATGATACTTACAATCAAATTTTACTCAAAGTTCGTTTCTGATCACTACTTTGAAACATTTCAACCGTGGGTCATGCTGATGGTTCCCAGATAACTAAGTGGGTTTTTTTTTTTTAGCTTTACATGGTGTTGTTAAAAAGTATCAAAGAGTAAAGTAAAAAATATCCCCCAAAAAAGAAAAAGAAATTTAAAGAGACGCGTAAACCCTGTGTGTGTTTGCGGGTGTGTGTCTTACCTTAAGATCCAGCACCTTGTCCAGTGCAGTGTCATCTCTCTCCAGCACGGGGATCTCTCTCAGCCGTATGGAAGACAAGACGGAGGACAACCGACTGCAGCAACACAAGGTGAGTCAAACCTGTCCACATACTGTGGACAGATTTGCACAGTTCATACATACCACATGCCAGAACTATTGCAGGGATTCAACCACAATATGATTGCCTGTGCTTTTTGGTTTTCCAAAGATTAACTGTTCTTTTGTCTTCTATGCTAGTGAAACACTCTGAAATCCGTTCACGTGTGTGAACCATGTAGACCTCGGTGTCTTAAGACTTTCTGCCCTCCACACTGTTGTTAAAGTTGAATAGACAAGTGCATTAATTCTGCAGTACAGTGAAATACGCTGTCTCTCTGTAGTATACAGAGCTGCACACAGAATAGAAATGAGCTCTCAGTCTACATACTGCACTCCTGCAGTGGAGTTTATTCTCAAACAAACCATCCTGGCCTTTCATTCGATATTAACAATTTAAAGGAAGATTAACCCTTGAAATACACAATCACTGGATGCTTTGTTATTTATCTAATAAAATGCTCATTAATGAAACTATTAAACTGGGCAATAATATGACAGCAACTCATTTACATGAGTTAAAGAATGTAGACATGGTCAAGATAACCTGCTGAAGTTCAAACCAAGCATCAGAATGGGGAAGAAAGGTGAGGAGACTTTGCATGTAGCATGGTTGTTAGTGCCAGACGGGCTGCAATCTACTGGGATTTTCCCACACAACCATCTCTAGGGTTACAGAGAAAATATCCAGGAAGATGCAGTTCTCTGGGAGAAAATGCCTCGTTGATGTCAGAAGAGAATGACCAGACTGCTTCAAGCTGATAGGAAGACAACAGTCCTTTTAAAAAAAAACACTCGTTACAACCATGGCATGCAGAAGAGCATAACACATCCAGCTTTGAGGACAACCTTAATCGCTTTTGGACAAAAGAAGGTTTGATCTGATCTGGTCTCATAAAACCATGGAGCCATCCTGCCTATATGGATGGTTCAGGTTGGTGGTGTAAGGATGTGGGGGATGTTTTCTTGGCAAACCCCTTGATACCACTGGGTATTGTTTAAACACCACAGCCTGCCTGAGTATTTATGACTGCAGTGTACCCATCTTTTGATGGTTGTTCCCACCAGCAACTCTAACTGGCTTCTTGAACATGACAATGAGTTCACTGTACTCAAATGGCCTCCGTAGTCACCAGATCTCAATCCAATAGAGCACCTTTGGGATGTGGTGGAACAAGTAATATCACTAGATGTGCAGCTGACAAATCTGCTACCATGTCAACATAGACAAAATCCTTTGAGGAAAATCACCAGCACCTTGTTGAATCGCTGCTAATAAGGATTAAGGAAGCTCCGAAGGCAAAAAAAAAAAAGAGTCTGACATAGTACTAGCAAAGTGAACCTTGTGTGTATTATACTAACCATAATCATCTACATTGTGTTGATGTATTCTGTCTAGGAGGACGGTCACAAAGTGATCGACATTCAGACACCTAACGTGTCACCCAGCACCCAATCAGTGGGCAGTGCCAACAGCAGCGGAGGGGCCACAGATCTCTTCTCTAACTCACCTATTGTACCCGTCAACAACCAGTGAGTGTATTGTCTGCGCTTATATATATATAGTTTCTACAAAGAAAAAAAGTGACTCCTATCTATACTGCTAAAAAAAGTGTTTTTTGTATTCGTTAAATGTCACAAGTCTATTACCTTGATCTTATCCTGATATTTTGTCCAGTTACCCTACGTCTTTAGATGAAAGCCTTTAGCCTTTACATTTTTAGAATAAAGTGAGGAAAAAACGGTGCTTTCCACTCCATTTTCCTTCCTGCAGTGTGCCAAACCTGACTAGTGAGCTGTTCACCCTGCAGCCTAACTTCACCCCCATCCAGACCACACACACTGTGCCCAACAACAACAACGCCTGGGGAGGTAGGACTACGCACGCACGCACATGCACACACGCACGCACATGTACACATAATCATGTTAACGTACAATGAAGCATGAGAGTAAATTCCCACTCACTACCTCAAACACACACACACACACACACACACACAAACAAGCGCACGCTTAAAGCATGTTATGCTTTGACAATGACGGCTAGCTTCTTCATGCTTTTTGACTCATTTCTTCTCTTTTCACGTTACCATGGTTACCCGTGGACATCAGGTGACTTGCTAAAGCCATCCCCACCCACTCAAATTCACAGTCCTGGAGCCCCGTTGCACTCTGGGAAGATGCTGCCCAATGATTTGGACTCATCCTTAGCCAACCTTGTTGGCAGTGAGTACAAAATGTGCAAATTTTCCCTTCACTTTTTCCCTGTTAACCAGTCGTGCTGTGTCTCCCTTTCAACTGATGCTATGTTTATTTTTGTTTTATTTCTTCTCCCAGACCTGCAGTTTGGGGGGACGCCAGCTAAAAAGTGAGTGGGTTTGCCTTACATCAAAAGCCGAGCCGCAGGCAGACGACTGCTGTCGGCTCTCTCACGCAGTTCAATGATTTTTGCATCCTCTGTGCACCTGTAAATGCACGTGTTAGATCGTGTGTGTTTTTGTGCATCAGGCCAGAGCTCCAGTGGAGTCAGCTGGTAGAGAAGAAGCCGACGGGTGGTAGTGGCTGGCAATCGAAGACCATGTGCACCAGCACCAACTGGACTCACACCACCCATCCCATGGCACCTGCACCCATGCCCGTTCCTCAAATGGTAAAATAAAGGCTACAGTTACTTTTTAATTGCCTGCAAGAGTTTGTGCTTGTGTCATCAAGGTCCTGTGGTTGCACTTACAGTCCCTCTGACACTTTTTTTCCCCACTTCTGCTGCTTGATTAGACGTCTTCTCAAGACAGTATGGGTGTGAAGGTTTCTGCTTTATTAACAGTTTCTCCAGTCTCCACTTAGTATGGTTGGTTAATTTGGGATTAAAATATAATTTCACATATACATTTCTGTAAACCAAAGCTAGCTATAAGTGGACGAGGGATCCTAGGTGAATTTCTAAATGGATGGGTTTGCTCCAGCGCGATGGCCAAGAAACTGAAAAGGTTTCTGGCTTCCATGCTGTTTAGTCAGTTGCTTTATCGCTCATTAGTGTTTCCCTACTGGCCGGTAGACTTTACAATGTGATAAGGTAATGAAAACAAAACAGATTTTTCTTGGCGCTTCTGAGTTTTTAAAACTGGAACCCCAAAGCCTCAGCTTTTTTAAGATAATGATAAAAACTGACATTGGAGGCGCAGTTGGATTTTTCTCCCAAAAGTCTTTATAGATGTCTAATAATTGTGGTCATGTGAAAGAGACCAAGTGACCACTGAGAAGATTGGCAGTGAGGCTGTATCCAGCTCTTTCAATGCATCAGTACTTTTGAAGGAGCTCCCAAATGTGTCTGTGCCTTTTGTGCTCCATGCCAATTATCTACACGTCTCTTCAATTCAGTCTGGTTTCATCCTTTTAATTTTGGACTGATTGACCTCTCAACTCAAACTGCTCATTTTCTCAGCAAATGGTTTGGAAAGATGGTGGCACGCCTTGAATGGAAAGTAGATGATTTTAACATGAGGAAAGTGCAAAAAATTCCGCTTTATCTTCTCTGCCTGTTTGGAGAAAGAGAACGGGCATGGCTGTGATTGTGGTATGCGGAACTATTTTAGAGGTCTTTAACTGTTTTTCTTTTCTCTCTTTCCTTTAACTCGACAGAATGGGATGATCTATACTGGCTATGTAAGTTTCTTCAGCCCCCTTTCCTTCGCTCCTCGTTTTGTCCACGACATCCTCCAGAACTGCACTGCTTTGCTTTCTTAATCATTTTCCTTATTATACTGTCTTAGAACTGTCCTTTTATCCCTTGTGGTGTCATCTCGATTCAATTTTGTTAAACGTTAAAGCTGATTTTGTTTCCCAAGATCTTGTAAAAGCCGAATAAATGGGAATATTTATTTGGCATAACAAAACAAAAAATGACTTTCTTTGAGGTACATCTTTGACAGATTAGAAATTAATTGCCCTAACAGAATCAGGGTTAATTTTAATTTATTTCTTTTGGTCACTATTAAAAAGTATTGTGCATTACGCCCCTCCCTGTTTTTCTGTACAGGCTCCAGCACCAGTGGCTTTTCCTATGACGACACCCCAAGTGCCTGTGTATGGAATGGTAAAGAACAACTTCCAGTCTTATCGTGGTCTTGCAGTCAGAGATTTTTAATTTATCCAATAAATAGTGTTTATTTTTATTCTTTTGTCTCGGTTCACGTTGCTCTATTTACTGCCCACCTCTTTCGCTCCCTCATACTCTTCTCCTTCCCTGCCTGCTCTCACCTGTGCTCTGAGAAGCTCCCTCCTCAGATGAATCATCAGATGGGGGGCGTTCCCATGATGCCCCCACAGCATGTCATGTATAACCAGCCTGTCCTGAGACCCACCAATCCTTTTGGACCCATCCCAGGAACACAGGTAACATCAGCCCTCACAAAAACAAGCAGAAATGTTAATGAACATGCCAGAGAGCGTGGGGACAAGAGCATAGCATATGGGAACTAATGGGATCATCTCAAGTAGTGCAATGGTAGTACGCAGTTGTGTTGCACAAAGACACAAGTTTAGTAGTTTTGCCTCTGTACACCACCACAGTAGATTTTAAATCAACCAATCATGATGTGATTGAAGTGTAGACTTTCAGCTTTAATTCAAGGGGTTTAACAGAAAAATTTGACAAACTTTTTTAGGAATTACAGCAATTTTTATAGATATTCTCACATTTTCAGAGGCTTCGCATTAATTGGACAGTTTACTGTTTCATGACCGGTTATGCCTACTTCTTTGTTCTTGGACAAGCTTTGAAGACACAATATCTGAAGTGTTGATTTTTCACTGCACTTTAAATATGAGGCCCAAGGAGATATCAGCGCAAGTGAGGGACATCATCATTAGGCTTAACCCCCAATCAGAGACACGGCAAAAACCTGGTATATTCTTAAAAACCATGAATTCACCAGCTTAGCAACAACAAAACACCTGAAAACATTGAAGATTAGTAAACAGAATTATAGACAGCATTATAATGATTATAATCATATCCATGATTAAGAAAAACTAATCTAAATGTGTTAACAACACTTAGGTGTTGGACATAGGTGCATCACTGTCAAGGTCTATAATCAAGCGATGGCTTCATGAATGGAAATATAGAGTTTTTGCAAAAAGGTGCAAACCACTGGTTACACTCAAAAACAGGTAGGCCACATTAGACTATGTCAGAAAAAGAGCCTGCACAGTTATGAAAGAAATATTTCGACAGGTGAAACCATGATGAACTGGCTACCAATGAAATCAGGTCACTAGTGTTTAGTGATGCTGTAACTGCAGATAGAAGTAGTAGCATGAATTCTAAAGTGCACATAGCTATACTTTCTCTATACTCTCTCAGATTGCAGATCTGACTTCCCAGTGCAAATGATCCATAGCATACTGCAAGAGCCACCCAAGAGTTTCTCAATGCAAAGAAATGGGAAATTCCTCAACAGTGAAGTCAGTCACCAATGAAGTATATCCTATATATACACAGCATCCCAGCTGTTTTGTGGCTACATCGATGTAGTTAAACAAGCAGGCTGGGGCCGCTGGTTAGCTAAATCGAACTCCAAATTATCCAGCAAGTAATGCCCCCACAATCCCACAACTTGGCATCAAATAAGAAAGAAAATGTTAAGCGATTTTCTTTAGGGTTATTGGTGTGCTGTTTTTTTTTTCTTTGCTTGTATTTTTTTACTTTTGTTTCTGCTCTTAATGCTAAGGTAAGCTATCCAACTTCTGAAGAAGTATCAGTGTTCACATGCAAATCACATGTCAGAAAATAAGTGCAGTTGTCAAGCTGTGCATTCCTTTGTAAACCATAAATCAAACATGCAGCTTGTCTGGGTGCTTTTTTTGTATTTTTCTTTCTCCTTACACTTGACCAATTACAGATAATCTGACACCACGCAGAGCAATTTTGAAAGCAGTCACAATACAGTTGGGGAAAAAAACTGCCTTGTTGAAGCAGCAGCAGCAATGCTATTACAAACATGACCAATAAAAAAACAAAATGTTTAGTAGGTAATGAGGAGGGTGTGTGGATGGAGAAACTGCCCAAACGAAATCATCTGCAAATATTGGACAGCTCTAACATTTATGGTTTTCAGTGCGTAGCTTCTGAGAAAAGCAGATTATTGAAGCAGAAACAGATAAAAGAGAAAACTGGGAAGTAATAGGAGCTATTTAAATGATTTCGGCACATTAACGGACTGCATTGCACATCTTAAACCGATGTGTACCAGCACAGAAACAACACGGGCAGAATATTGCTTTGGTACAAACACTGAATCTGTGCCTCTTCAAGTCCTCGGGAATAACAGAGGCCACTCGTTCATAGCTGTTTCTCTAGGGGTGATTAGCAATGTTCAAGTAGTGGCTCCATCAAGAGTCTCAATGATGAGTCATGTTGTCAGGTAATTTAAAAATTGACCAGGAAGCGTGAAAAAAACAAAAAAGTTCACTGCGAGCAATCATCAGCTGCAAAGGTTACAAGACTCACAGGAGCACAAACGATCAAGTATATTTTGACCAATTATTCAAAACACAACAGAGTAATATAATTGTTTACTGAACAATCACCGCTCCGAGGTGCTGTTTTCTTGGCACTGCGGCAGCTAATACGCTTGTCAATAGATGCCTGAACACTTGATGAGCTGTTTTGTTGAACTAAATTACTCTTGCATGTCTCTCACCCCCCCACCACCCCGTCCTCTGCAGATGCACTTCATGTAGGGGATGATGTTGTAACCATGGCAGCAAAGCTGGGAGAGAGAAGGCGAGAGGAAAGAGACAGAGAGAAAGAGTCGGCAGCGAACGCAAATCCAGAACCAAAATCCAGCGCAGGGGAAAGAAAGAAGAGGGCAGAGAGGAAGAAAAAGGGGAGGGGAGGGGAGAGGACGAAGGAGAGAGGAGGACCAGAGGATGGATAGAAGATGAAACGCTGATGTCAGTTTCCATGTCACCTGACCCTCTAATCTCCTCTCCTCTCTCCGTGTGGCTACTGATCTCTCTGTCTTTGAATCTATAGTGCTGGGGCACCAGAGGCTCTGCATTAGTCCCATTCATCCTCTGCTTGATTTGCCAGTTCAAATGGCAATTACGACCTGTGATGACACTATGAGGACTGACAGCTCGTTGGAAGTGCAGAAGCTCTTTTGCCATTTCCCCCCCGCCCCTCACCCCATCATACTGATAATTTCCTGTATAAAGGCTTACCCGCATCTCTCTCCATCCCTCAGCTGAATCAAACTTGGAGGACACGTGTCTCTTTCTCTGATTGGATCGTTTGCTGGCACTTTACTCTATGTGACCTTTGCCAAGGGTGTATTTCTGTGTAGGTGATTTTTAGCATCTTGTTCCGATTGGTTCCCGGTAACGTGTCATCCATCCATCACCCGATGTCAGAAGTTATTGATTTGAATGCGTGCGTGTGTGTTCGTGTGTTCGTGTGTCTGCGCGTGCGAGCGTGTGTTCCTTTTTCTACATTTCAGCGTGCCGCATCCACGCATCCATTTGAGTCTTTTTATGAGCTCCATTTGTTCTTAATTGCCAATTTCACAGAGAGAATCGGGCGTAAAACAATTGGCACGCTTGTGTGATTGTGGATGGACGTGGAGCTGTGTAGGGTGTGCTACAGCGTGTGTTTCTCTTTTGGTACCTGATGTCATTAATGTGTTGCCAGGTACCAACATGTTACTGCACTGGAATTAACTGATGAAAGCACTGAGCCAGACCCAGGCATCACATTTGGATGTAAACAAACCTCCGCTACTTGGGGACGTGATGTACACACTGTGTTTCGTTTCGTTTTTTGGGGGGTTTTGCCCTCTTCTACAGGCGTGCAATATCATGCAATCTCATTATACACCCATTTGTAGCCCGGTTAGAAGCCTTTTTCTGCTGTAGTGTCAGAGTTCCTGTATGTCCACATGAGATTTCTGTACAGAATACTGTGGATTTTTTTCTCGTTTTCTAAGCTGTTCTGTTAACAACTGAACTGCTCTAAAAGTTGTGAAAAATGCACTGAGAGCCACACAGGAGGTGAGTTGACATTAGGTGAATTTCAATCTAGCAATCAGTAACGGTCAAGCTCCCAGCTGTATGATATCCTCCCTGTCCTGAGCATTTGTCCTGTCCAAAATTATCTCCTGTCAAGTCCTTATCACCCCCACCCTACCCACCCCAAAAAATAATAAAATTAAGAAAAAAATGGATGAGGGTAGAAGTCTCACCTCCACTGGGAGGATTTAAAGAGAGACACTGAAAGCGAGTTATTAATGTAGAGTGGAACGTTTATGGACAGGACAGCTAAAGGTCAGTCTGGAGCGTCAAGTGAACGACAGCAGTGGAAAGCAGCTGAGGGTAATGTCTGTCGATCACGGCCCGAGCAAAGCCCGCAGCGACGGCGCGCAGATTAATTCGGACAGCCAGAGACAGGGAGGCTCTAATGAGACATTAAATGTTAATGTGGATTTTCTACGAGATCCAAGGTCGAGTTAGACTCACAGTCAGATGATATATATAAAAATATATATAGCACAAACCTTCAAAGAGGGGACAATGCTCTGCTGCACAAAAACCTAAAATCATTGCTGGGATGTACAGTCGAAAGGGGCAATAATCAATTGGGTATGAAGTCGTTTTTTTTATTGGTTGTGTCCGTTCTATGTACATGTACTGTATGTGTGTTTGTGTTCACATGCCTTCCCATAGAGATAAACAGGGTCATGTTCCTCGGTTAGAGGTTACACATCTCTATCGAGCTGGTAGCTTGTACTAACTTAGCAATGAGTGTTATTGTGACCGTGTCTGTACAACATCACATCATTTTAAGGTGGCTCTAGGTTCACTCATCTGCTGCAAAACGCAAAAAACAGGGGGGAAAAGAAACCCCCGAGTCATCAGATGTGGAATCTGTCAAAGTGAGTCTGAAGCAAACTTCTCCAAAGAGCTGGAAGTGCACAGGCTGGTGATTTCTAACAACAACAACAAAAAAAGAATCGCAACTGTAACTGCTGGCTATGTAAAAACCAGTCTCACTGCAGCTACAACTCTACTACCAGCAGAGAGAGATTTGTGCTAGGAATCACCGGGCAGGCAGATGTTTCACTTTTGAATGAACATAAATGTAAGAGGTCAGCTGAGATTTGGGTATTTCCTTCGGGAAAATGTCACGCCATTACTCCTCGTTGCAGTTATTTGTCGTTCTCCGTCAGATGAATGAGCTTTTCATTGTGCACTTCACTCCCACCAACAGAGCTCGATCCATCCTGGGCCAACCTCTGACTGTTACTGTGTCCTCTGTATATAGGTAATGCTGTTCATGTGTTTTTAGACGTGCTCTCTCTCTCTCTGTAAAGTGATCGAAGCCCCATTGGATGACGTACTGTACGTGGGACAATTTATTGCTGTATCTGTGTTTGAATGGTTGTACTTTGAAGGTGTCATCATCCAGGGATGGGCGGGGTGGGTTAGGGTTGATGTTTGTGATGTTTGTGTCCATCTCGAGGAGTAAGGGTGGGGTCGGGAGGGCTGGGGTTTATGGGGGTAAACTATCACAACTGGTCTATACCAAGAGTGTCTTCATCAAGGAAGTGGACAGGACAGGGTCTGTCCTCTTCAAAACAGGAACATTTTTTGCACCAAAGTCATCATCAAAGCGCAGCTTCTTCTTATTCAAAGTCACTACGGATGGATGATATCAGAACTCAAAGGAATTTTTTTTGTTCTTTTATTTTTAGAGACAAAGAAACTGTCTTTTTTTTGCATGATTAAGTGTCGTCTTTTTATTGGCTTGTGTGCCCGGTAAAAGCATGACCATTGTGTGAACTCTCACTTACCGGTGTGTTTGGAAAACGTTAAGGAAATTTCTCCATGAGATTTTTTACTTACCTCTTGACATGAACACTCATTGACATTCATAAATCAACTGTTTTACAATGTAGGGGTCCGTAACTGTTTGAAGGCTGCCTCGCATGCAGAAATGCAACTTGCAAGTAACCCATCAAACTTCAAACACAGTTACCATATCTGCATCTCTGTAAAACATCATGGATGTCAATGTCGATTATCACCTAGCTAGCTAGACATTGCAGTCTTGTAAAATCGCTCTTTATTAAAGCGTTGCTATTTTCAATACGTGTGTTTGAATGCTTGCTCCTTTTTCATACTATGCCAGCAGCATCATGAGAGGTCGTGATTGAAAGTCCAAGTACTGTAATACGTGTTTGGTCTGGTCCACATCGTGTGGTGTTCTTTGTGTTTGCCCAGTCTTGTCCTGTCTGTTGTCATAAACTAGACTTATCAGTTCTTAGTCACACCCTAAAGCACAGACCGGTTTCCTCTTAAGCCAGTCTTAAGTCCATGAGATGCTTCAAGTGTGTTTTGAACAATTTTGGAAAACTAGGACCAGAAATGTACAGATGTGGGGGTTGGGATTTGAGATCAATGGCATCATTTTCAGCCCAACTGTGTTAGTGCAGATGGGTAAATTAAGAATCTGTAGCATTACCCACATCTCTTGGTCATGTCTCTTTTTTCCCCTTCTAAGAATAGTTTATTAATATTATATTCTTCCTCACATTCCCTCTACCTTGCTATGGTAGATTAAGGGACACAGCATGAAGCCTTTGAGGCAAACTAATTGTAGTATTTTATCTGTGGTGGGACTTTCTAAAGCCCAATGAAATAAGGTTTGAAAGGCAAAGTTTTAGGAGAAAATTATTTGCTGTGACATCTTACCTTTCCATACAATACAATAAAAAGAAGAACCTCCACTTTCAGTGTACACATTTACCTACACTCTAATGGTGCACATTGGATTTGGAAGGTTAACACAATGTTTCAAAAGTGGATGCTTATATTAAACATGGGTTTCATAAAAATGAAGTGAGTGGCCAAGTCCCCCCACCTCTCTTAGATTGGAATAGTCACACAGACAATATTCATGCAATAATTGCAAGAAAATTCTTTTTTTTCTAAAACTGGAATGTTTATTGAACCTTCTGACAATTTTTTTAAAAATCAATTTGCATTTGAGTTTGTATAATTTCTACTATGTCCATAATTTCTGTCCAATTTATTGCGCCATTTCATTCAGCTTTTTCAGGGGAAAAAAACAAAACACACTTATTCAGAAGTCACAAAAACCCATGTATCAAATAGGCATTATAGGGTTAATCTGGTCATCGCAGGAACAGTAAGGACAGCCAATCAGAATAAGACAGCTTTAAAAGGAAATGAGCTAAAAAGGTTTGTTGTAGACACAGGATGGACTGAGAGGCTTTAACTGAACTGCGAATTGTGCTAAGCTACCCTAGAAAAGAATGAATATACAGAAATGAAAAATAAACACTATGGGTCACCTTTAAAGAGTATGTTTAACAATGGGCATTGCCCAGAATGGAAAATTCCCCAATTAAATTATTTACTGACTGCACACTCAACACGAAACAAGTGTTTGTATTCATTAGTGAAGCTACTTCATAAACTAATCTGGCTGATGGAGGCATTTGTTACCAGAGTAGAAACTGCTGCATATCCATACCATTATTCCAATGAATGGTGCATGATGTCTCTGCAGTTTCCCCTTCACTGTTCCACCTTTGCCCATTTACGTACACAGGCCTACTCCTCGTGTTACCTCAGTATATTTGTGTATACTGCTTTCACTACACCCATGCAGTACTGTAGTGTCCATTTGTAAACTTAATTGCTGTTGAGGGCATGAAACTCAGTGAGTATCCATGAAAAGGTCTTGTTTGCAGGTGGAAGTCCGATACCTTCAACTACTTCTTTTGTATATTAAAAACGACTCAATTATCAGGTTTGGATTGTTATCAGAGTATTGGTTTTTATTTGAAAAAGCATAGATTGATGTTTTTGGGAAAAAACTGAATAAAATGTCATCTGACGCTGAGCCCTGAAAGTTTAAATGGCAAAACCCGCCAAGCTTTCTGCATCTTCAAATATTCACACAGAGATTGTTTCATTCAGTTGAAATTCATTTTATTGATAATTAAACATTTGAAAGAACATAGGACAAAATGTAATTTAAAACAACATGGTCGCATCCGTGTTCATCGTCATTCATACAAGTTGAATGCGGCATCAAAAATCGTTTTCAGACGGGGGGAGTCGAGCGTTGAACCAGCAACCGATCCTGAGCCAGGTTATTCAACTCTGAAGTGGAGGCCCTACCACTGTGCTCTTACGCAAGGCACTTAACCCCCGAAGAGGCCGCAGGGGCGCTTTTAGAAAAACTAAGACAACCCATCAATCTAAATGTCCCCGACTCTGGCTGTGGTGCTCTTCGGTGATAGGCTGAAACAGGACGTACTTACAACAACATGCCTGCTGCAGAGTGTGTTCAGATTTAGACTAAAGGTGGCACAGATGTCCTTAAAAACTTGTGTGAGAGTGGTCACATTAGGAGCAGGAATGTATGAGCAGAGAAAACTTGTTGAGGGGAGGAGGGAGGGGAAATGTAAGGATTTTAACAGGAAAATTTAAAAAAAAAAAGAAAAAGATCTCCCATTAAAAAAAAAAAAAAGAAAAGAAAGAGAAAAAAAAAACCAAAACCCCAAACAAACATTAATAAGAAGAGAAAAAAGATGGGTGAGTTGTTTCAAAAAAAAAAAAAAAATAATTAAAAAAAAATAATTCCAAAATCCAGACAAATCTGAATCCCTGAAGGCAAGTGAGGAGTAAGAAGTATGGACACAGGAGCATCTGTACGGCGTGTGTGTGCTGGTGAGTGTGTAGGCGTGTTTCGGGGAGGGGTCTGAGTGTGTGGTCTGAGTGTTTACCTTAGTGGGGAGACCCCCCATCGTCCACAGCAGTTTCAGGCCTAACGCTGCTTTTTTCCCCATTCCACGCTACAGCTGCGTGTGCCGTACGTCCAGGGCAAGGGCTCAGTTTGGCTCCCTCCCACTCTAGCTGCAATAATCAGCAAGAGGAAGAAGGTGGCTGGAGCAGCAGCAACAACAAGGCAAGCAACTAACAGTTCACATGGAGAAGGTGGAATAATGTGGAAATGTAGAGAGGCTATGTGTCACTGAAAATTAATCGCAGCACTATCAGTTCACGTGCTGAATGAGAAGTAATGCGAGTAGCTAATGTGTGGTACAATCACATCGGAGCAACTATTGAGAGTCATGAATGCAAGAAGAATCAGGTGTGCATTAGTATTATTTGCACTGCATCGCACGTGTTGTCTGTTATAAATTATATGAACTAACCCAGTTATAAGGTGAAAGTTGTCTAGGTGTGATTTGGATGCTGAGAAAGCCCGTGTGTGCTTCTGGTGAGATCAGAAGAGAAAAGGAAAGGTCTTCGTGCCTTCTCACTTCTGCCCGGGAAAAATCAGTGGCCTCTACAAAATCCAAAACGACTTTCGCATCACCAGCAGCACTGAGAACATCACCTGAAGTCTGCTCGGCTTAAAACCCTTCGATACACGCACAGTTGCTTTCTCTTTTTACTTCACTCGCCAATGCCACTACAACTCACCATCACTCACTACATGTCATAAGCACAACTGTAATCCCTCCCTGCCATACAAACCGGCTGCCTCTTTTTACGAGTCTGGTACAACTGAACTGTCCAACTACACCAGGTCTCCAACTGTTTAGAAAGAAATACAATCACTATGGTTTTTATTAACAGTCAATATTCCTACCAAATGTTGGTTGGCATCTTTTTAAATATTTACATTTGTACCAAATTGTAGATTTTTTCTCTGTCTAAATCACCACAGCTATCCGTGAGACCAAAGGTATGACAGCAGCTGATGAGACTCCCAACAAAATGGAAACTAATGGAAGATGTCAAAAAAACAAAAACAAAAAATAAAAAGGAGGAAAGAAAAATTAAAAGTTGAATTTTAATTGCTCAAATTCTATTAGCTCCATTGGCCATGCATCGCTTGCTGACATTCCTCCTGGCTCTTATAAATTCACATATATACAAAACCAACAAAAAACCCCCAAAACTATTGAACAACTGAATGCTGCTTATAATCAGAGAAAGATGTGGATGCATTGAACACAAAACTGAGAGAGAAAGAACTAAGTGTGAATAACTACTAAATTACGTGAAGACTCTGTTCTGACGTTTAAAGGCAAAACCGACCTTTAAAGCAAAAACTGACAGGACATATTCAGTTCCTGAGGTTGGAACATATTTTTGTTTGCACAGACCTCAAGATTTACAGAAAGCCAAGAGGGGAAGAAAAGGTAGGTAAATTATAATCATCTACCTCAACTGAAATCATGCACTCTTGTGGGTCTACTCTGCTTTAATCGATACTGCCCAAAATAGCAAAACTATGAAACATCAAGCAGGTTATTCACACACTGCTTACATCCATCAAAAAACAGTCCAACTCTTGTATGTTAGGAGGATGGTCTAGAAATTTACCTCAAAGTCACTCCTCTCACCCTGCAAACGAGTAAGCTTAGGAAATGTTTTCATGTGAACAGCCCCCATTCTTTTATTTTTTTAAGACTACACCGTCAGCAAAACCCCTTTCAGACACAGCAATCTCACTAGGTCTACCTAGTAAGACTTACAGATTTCTTTCAATATGGTGCATGTCTGGATGCATGCTGTCACATGTGCGTCAAAAACAATAATCAAGTGTATGTGTTTGCTTTATTCAGTCCAGAAGACAGGATGATGTCTCTGAGCTTGTGTGGGAGAAGCAGCTAAGTCGGCAGCCCACACACTCAAAATCAGAGAAACCCTGCTGGTACTGACGATGAAGGAGAGAACAAATGTTCTCAAGTGAAACTACATCTACAGAGTGATGCTTACAATGCCCAATGACACCAGTGAGATAGGTCTTTTGGATATATTGAAAGCTGTTTGTGTGCCTGAACGAAGCCGTGAGAAGAATTCATGTAAAATCCAAGTGCTGTCAATCTACAAGACTGATGTTTTCTATCCCATGTCTGAAAGGGGCTTAAGTGAAACCGGCCTGATACATTATTTGAGATGCCATCTGGTCAATTTAACAACACATTTTCAATCTGTACAGGATCAAATTTCCTCAGTAAATGAAACAATCAATTTGATTAACCACTCAAACTTCCTTTTACCTCAGCTCTGCTTTCCATCTTCAAACACCATATTATATGTAGAGGTTGCGCGTCTGATCAAAACAGGTTTATTGTTACGAAACCATCGCTACAAATGACTTCAGACTAAGCCTCGTTACATACTCTACAAAAGCTACAACAAATATGCAAGCACAACTGTTTGTACTTTGTTATTGTTGGAGATGTGCTGAGTCAACTTTGTGTTCTTCATAGCAGACTGCAGTTTGAGGTGCTGTCTAACTGAACAACATTATACAAAGAGATGTTTCTTCAACACCCTGACAGATATATAAAGGGGACAAAATTATAGAAACAATTAGTATAAAGCAATACAGCTCAACAGCACATTAAATTGCAGCCAACCCAAAGTTGGCCGTCATGAATGAACATCATGGGCCTGTAGAGAAATTAGTGTTTTATAAAAACAATAACAAAGCTATACAGTCCCAGTTGGACAGGATATGTTTCCATGGATAAAACCGGTTTATAATTTCCTTATCTGTACTTTGTTTTTTTTGTCTGCAATATACGATGATGTAAAGAGTTGCCAGACTGCACATTTCATGCAGCAACAATCTTTTATGTAGAGTACATAAAAGGGCTTCGCCTGACACCCAACAGAAAGCTCTTCTGAAGTGACAAAAACCCACCTTCTGAGTCCGACCTTGTTTGAGGCAAAATTTAAGCTTTAACATTCAACAAGGAACCAGCTGTGCCTCTATATCACATCTAACAGGAACTATAAATGCTTAACAGCATTCCAGTATCAGCTGCCTCCCTCATCTCCACTACTCCAGAGACCTTGCTAGCTCATAATCATCCACTTAACTGAGTAATCATCCATTGAGAGACTAGTTGGTCAAGATGGAGAAACAGGGGAGAATCACAACCTTGCCCACTCTCGTTTTTCACCTTTAAACTGTCCCTTATGTATGCTCGCCCACGTACACACACAAACACATACACGCGCACACACACAATCACACATCTGCCATGTGTAAGGAGCGTGTGGGAAGGGGGTGGGACTATCGATAAGGGGGTTCTGGCGTGTGGTAAGGGTAATCGTGGCGCGGGGGCATGGGTTGCCCGTGTGCGGGTGTCTGCTCATACGGTGTGGAGGTGGAGTAGCTTCCCGCTCCGTAAGCTCCCGATGAATCATATGCTCCCGGTGCCCCGTAGCCTCCAGATGTGTCATAGCCCGCTGAGGCGTCGTAGCTTCCAGACGAGGCATCGTAGCTCCCGGATGAAGCGTCGTAGCTCCCCGATGAGGCGTCATAACTTCCCGAAGTGTCGTACGTTCCTGGTGCTGCATAGGAATCCGATGCGGCATATGTCGGGAGTGCTGTATATGTCCCTGGTGGTGCAGGGGTTGTGGTGGAAGCAGGTGCCTGTGTGGTTGCCGGTGGAGGCGGAGGTGGTGGTGGAGGATTGGTGTAGGCATACTGGAGGTACTGGTACTGTTGCTGGTACTGTTGATACTGTTGGTACTGATGCATTTGTTGGTAGTATTCTGTATATGACCTTGAGTCAAAATTAGAGTTGAAGAAAAGGTAAGAAATAAGCAGAAAAAAAAAAAGGCACACAAATCTCAATAATATGACCATGTTATATTATCATAAACTGGTTTAAGCTTAATTTTCTTCTATCACTATCTGCTGTTTAAATGTTATGTGTACCTCGCAACAGGATCTGCTCCTTCAGGAGTTGTGGTGGTGGCAGCGACGGGGTCTTCAGGTGCTCCAGGTGGTGTTGGAAGCAGGGCACGTCGTTTGGGGCGTATCTGAGCAAATGAACCTGGAACAGGGTCAGGGAGGAGAGGAGCTCGATTTCCTCGTATTGGGCTGCGGTCCCGCTCATTATCTGAAGGTGCTGCCTTTCTCCCTGCCTGCTGCTCTGCCAGAACCTTGAATCATAAAAAAAACAAAAAAAAAAAAACAACAACAGATAAGATGACCGTTTCTGAAACACAATAATAGACACAAGCACACAAGACATTTTTACTCCAAAGTTAACAGACCTTCTGTCCCTCCTGAAAGAACTTGGCTCTCGCTGCTTCGAAAAGTGTTGTTGGATCTGGTACAGTCTGGGGCTCCACCTCTTCCTCAACTGCGGCCGCCGCAGAATTGTGATTTGCCAGCTCATGAAACACCTGGTCAGCTACGGATCCATACACTTGGCTGGCAAGAGCTCCATATATGACTCCATCTGCACCTTTAGAACTGGTGATCCCTTTCAGAGCAGCATAGGTGGGGTCAAAGGATGTGGTGTTGTAGAAAGAGTTATGGACACTTTGTTGAACCTGCAACAAAAGAAAATTCTTAAATCTAGTCCGTCTAAACTCTATGGTGCAATACAGGGAGTTCAAATTATAGTTCAAAATAAAAGTTTCCTAAAAAGTTGTGATATTCATTACTTTGAAAAACAAAGAGCAGAAGGCTTTCAAATGGCAGTGGACATCCTGGTGGGGAATATGCTTACTTGTATGGGTAATCCAGCTGCAGCAGCTGCAGCTGCAGCAAGCACAGCTGCTTGACTCTGATGATGCTCTAGTGACGGAGGCGGTCGTGGAAGAAGACCCTCTCTGCCACCTGCTGAAAACATGATTACAACATAAGCTGCATTTCATTTCTTGGAAAACAAATTGCCCTTTCATCATCACCTGCTGTTACAGCACCTGCGGGGTTAGCTGAATTTCCGGCTGTCATAATCTGGTTTATCAGAGGTTGGGCTTTGGACAGCTCTACAGCCAACTGACGCCCCTTGAACATGGTCCCATTGAGTGCCTCAATAGCCGCCAAGGCTTCCTCCTTCCTCTCCATATGCACGAATGCATAGCCGACATTTGAGCATAACCTTGCTGTAGTTTACAGGAAAGAGAAAGGTCAACATTAGTCTGAGGCTGATTTTTACAATAAAATGTGTGCATCCCATATTTTATGTCACATCAACTTGAAAGATTGGACCACGATGCAAACCAGAAAAGTCACTTGCTCAGAGTTTAAAGTCCCCAAATCTGTTCTTATTCAAACCAGCTCAAGTTAATTAAATCCTGATGCAAATTTCTCTCACACACAATCTTTACAGCTTACAAGGCTTTATACGTTACCTTTGACTTTATCACAGTCTAAAACTCTTCCGAAGGTTGAGAACAGCCCATGCAAGTCATCTGCTGAACATGTAGCGCTGAGGTTCCCCACAAACACTTTAGTGGAGTTGGGTGGGCGTGCTCGTGACTCTTCGACTACCAGGGGTCTGCCTCGGTACTCTTTGCCATCAAGATGTCGTATCGCCCTGTTAACGTAAGAACAGCTAAATCATAAACACATTCAAAACCACAGATGAGACTATCAGTAATAACATTTAACTGCAATATACGGTCACTGCCTACTTCCCTTAGCACACCTATTCAAAGGCTCATTAATGCAAATATCCAATCAACTAGTCACATGGCAACAACTCAATGCATTTACATATGTAGTCTTGGTGAAAACTACCTGCTGAGGTTCAAACTGAGCATCGGAATGAGTAAGAACGGCAATTTCACTTTGAATATGGAACACCAAGTTCCTGCTATCCAAGCCCAGGAAACTGGTGCTACAATTTGCACAGGCTCGCCAAAATTGGACAATAGACTGGACAAAAACTGCCTGGTCTCATGATTGAGTCAACATTCATATGGTAAATATTTATTCTGAATGTGACCACCAGTTCACTGTACTTAAATGTCCTTCAGTCACTAGATCTTGACCCAAAATAGCACCTTTGGGATGTGCTGGAAGAGCAGACTCACATTATAGGTGTGCAGGCAGGACAAATCTGCAGTGACCAGATGATTTCACATCAATATGAACCAAAATCTTTGATGAGACCCTGTTGAATCTATGCCATGAAGAATTAATGGAGTTCTTTATGGAAGAGATCAAATACCAGCATAACAAATACTGCTGCAGCCTTTCCTTGTTTTACTAACTGAACTTTAATAGGAAGTAAACAGCTACTGTAATTAGTCAGACCACAACAGTGTTTGGTGAGAGAATGGTCCTGTTCCTTTTTTTTTTACCCCCAGTATCTTAAAGTTTTTCAGATACTGCAGCCTGTTGCTTCTTTCATACCTTTATAAACTTTGTTAATTTTATTGTTTGACCTAGGTCTTCCAATTTCTAATAATAATGAAAGAGACAATTCTTGTATCTGAACTGTTTGTCTCCACTCAGACATTTTTTTAAGGTGTCTGCAAACTGTAAACTATTGCATGTGTTTTAGGCTTCTACTGTATTAGACTAGTATTAAGCAGATAAGTGAAGCTAAGTAAATGGTCAAATTAAGCTGCTATGCATGGATTTTGAGATTTATAATTAGTCATTACTTTTAAACAGTCAAAGCACTGGAAAGGTCAAATATATGTATATACTTGTTACTTTTAACCTTTAATTTATATTGTATAACTCATTAATATGATTGTTGTACTGTAACAAATATGTAGCTCCCAGAGTGGACTCATTTCTGTGTAGTTGTTTTAACACTATAACAAAAACATCATTTATTACAATGCAGATAGTGCTTACCAACTGTATCATTTAAGAGGTTCAGAATATGTACTACAATACCAAAAAATCAAACTGTGAGAGAGAATGACATGTCATGTAGACTAAATCTGACTAAACTCTCAAACATTAAAACTAAAGACATTTCAACTTGTTTCAATTTATTTCACTAAAGTCTAGTTTATGACATGTTTTTAACATGTTTTACTTAAGTATAATAACCTTGATGATAAAATAAATGAACGTTTCTGGTTTTGGAATAGATAGATTCTATCTATCATATGATGTTTCTAACTCACAATAGGATTTTGAAGGCCACTATGCACATTAGTGCAACTGGTCAGAACAAAGTTAAGTTAAGAGACACAGAGCAATGTACGGCAGATGTCTGTGCAATACTCTATTTAAGAGTCTGCTGATAAGCCATAATTATTTTGGGGGTTAGCTTTACTTTACTACACATACTGAACATCACTAATGCAAATGTTGCATTTCTGACGAATTTTAAAAACGACAAAGCTGGACTACTTTAAATGACTAAATACAATGAACTCAGTCTGCTCTTATACTTTGAGAAAAGAATGTACGTTTTCATGTAAACTAGATGACTCCTTTTGACATGATTTCCGAGATGTACAACAGCACTTAGAAAAGCAAAACACTAATTATATCTAATAACAGTGATGGCCAGTGTAACAATTATACCTGTCTGCTGCCCCCTCTCCCTTCAGGGTAACGAAAGCATACTGTCTCAGCAACGAGCAGGTGTTGATCTCGCCATATGGACCAAAGAGCTTGTTCAGTTCTTCGTGCGTAGCATCTATAGGAAGGTTCCCTACAAACAACTTCACGTTCTCACCGCTCATCTCTGTAAAAACCAGGCATCTGCAAGAGAACAAACATGATGCGGGGAACATACGGTCATTTGTGATACTCTGAGCAACGGCAACAGGCTAGCTAGACGATTAGTAGATCTCAACAGGAAATTTGTTGTCTTGAAAAAATCTCGAAAGGCCTATCAAAGCTGATTGATTCCCCCCCACCCCCCACACACTATTTGGCGTTATTACCAGGCGGGTTTTTTTTTATAGCTATTTGCGTATTCGCCGGATTGCCACTTGGCAGTCGCCGCAGCGACGCCAGGAGGTATTATTAGCTAAGCTAATAAAACCGTTAAGTTGGGCGGCGAAAATGCCTCCAAATTAAAGTCTGTAAAACGCCTAGGTTAGCCGCAGAATGGCAAAAGACGAAAAATAGCTACATGTAACTGTTTATATAGCTTACTATAAGCACCGTTACACGACCAGCAGCACGCTAAAACTCCAGACACTCCTGGCCATCTTGTTGAGCATTAGCTAATGTTAGCTACGCTAGCTAACGCTAACGTAGAGGCTTTTATCTGAGTGGTAGCAAACGTCTACCAAAGCTAAAGCCAGGTCTCTGTTACCAGTTATCGTAAAAAAAAATAACTAAGCCCGTCTAGTTTTCATATTTGTACCAAAATTACAACATTTTTGAATTATGCCAGCAAAGTACACAGAAGCCTTACCCAACGCGGTCCTGGAGCTGTCGTATTTAAACCTCACATCCGTATCCGGTTTCTTGAGGTAGGGTTGCACACATGGAGGGCGCAGTTTCACCAAGACGGTCACTTTACTGGCAAGCTACTTGCATATCTTCGCGCTAATGTGCTAAAGTAGACTGTAGCACTAAGAAAATGGATGAACGGAGGCTATGGTTTCTGTAACTACAGGACTTTAAATCAATTAACCCCTGTTTAACTGCTCTTCTAAAACGACTTGTTACTATTATCTGTACTAAAAAGTAATACAGTAATAAGACATAACTCAAGTCTTATGTGGATCTAGAACATGTGAGTCTGACGTCATGATGACTTGACTTGACTTGACTCCAGGTGAGATCAGGTGGGTTAGGAGGAGGAGCAAAAGAAGGCATCTTCAGAGCTGACAGCACGCGTCATGACAGGCCAGAGTGAAAGAGAAGTAAACTTCCCATTGTAGTAAAAAAAAAAAAAAAGCTGGTGGAAGAACACGAAGCATGCCATCATAAAGTGGATCCGGAGGTGGAAAAGGAAGGAGAAGAATCGGAGCAGAGAGGTAGTAAAACAGTTTGAGTTGGTTGTTTAAAAATAAGATGAGCGTGCTGTGACACACAATTACGTGGCTGTAGCGCTAGAAGCCTGCGTGCAGCGCAGTTTGCGGAGGAAATGTGCAAGTTTTAGAGGAATGTACTTCGTGCGGGTCCAGACAGAAGTTGACATGTATAGGCTGCGGTCAGATTCAGCCCATTGATGTGTTCATATTAACAAGGATAAGTGTGTCAGTTTGACATTTGCTCCTTTTTTACTTAACATCTAATGACTGTTGTGGCGTTTGTGTTTGCTGTTGGTGTGTCTGTAATTTAAAGATGTTCACCATAGGTTGCTATTTTATTTAAGCTCTGTCTGAGCTGCTGTGCTTTACCAAGTCTGGACTTGCCGGTCCAATCCAGTCAGATTTATGGTACAGGTGTGTGTCTCTGTTTGTGTGCAGCAGTCTCACCCGTCTTTCTGTCATGACTGGGATCCAGAAGGATGCCATAACCACGTGTAGCATTATGAGACTGCATGGTGATTTGGAGCACATTAACTATGTTGTTGTATGCGTTTGTATGTGTTTAGATGGCACAGCAAGAAGAACCCCTGTACGATTTCCCAGAGCCCACCCAAGTATCGGAGCGCAAGCTGAGGGGTCAGGGTTCCCTGAAAAACATCAGTGTACTGGACCGTCTCCTGCTTACAGTGCCCGTCTGGCTCCAGCTATCAATCAACCCAGCCACAGCACTGCACATACTGCAGAGGGAGCCTCCCGGGGTCTGAGACACAGACATAACACACATCCACATTTCCTCTCCTACCTTTTCTTATGCACTCCCAGTTGCGTTCAGTAATCAGTTGTGTTGTCTTGCAGACGTTCCTGGTGCGAAAGTCTCGCACGTCCCAAAGAAACGTGCTCTGTGTGCGTTTGACGGATGACAGCGTGCCATCGTTTGTTCAGCAGTTTGGTATCAGAGAGGAGCAAGGCAGTAAGAGCATTACCTCAACACTTGGTAGTCTTTGGAAGAGTCCACTCACACTTGAGGAAATCATCTTAACGTTTAATAGAGTGTTGTGAAAAAGTTATTTAGCTTCTTCCTCATTTCTTTTATTCTTTTTGCATATGTGCCATGCTTATGTTAGATCATCGAGCAAATGTTAATATTAGACAAAGTAAATACAAAATGCAGTTTTTGATTAGATAATTTCATTAATTAAGGGATCAAAGATGGGAAGGAAGTGTTTGAATTCAGCCATATTAGAGAGTTTTCAAGTTTGAATGGTCTGCCATGGTATGACATTTTTGCCCAGTCACTTTCTTATTAATGAATCATGAACACTGAAGCAAGTGAGGCCTGCAGGTCTTTTGATGTTGTTTTTTTCTGACCTCTTGGATGAGTCGTCGATGTGCTCTTGGAGTAATTTTAGTCAGCTGGCCACTCCTGGGAAGGTTCACCACTGTTTACTCCATATGTGGATAATGGCTCTCACTGTGGTTTGGTGGAGTCTCAAAGCACCAAACAAAGTCACTGATAGAAGTCAGTGACTTTGCTTCTCAGCTTTTCTTAGTGTCTTTATATCATGGCATGATCTGTTGCTTTTTGAGATCTTTCAGCCCACATCACTTTGTCAGACAGGTTCGATTTAATTTATTTCCTGATCCAGCAGGTCGGGCAGTAATCATGCCTGGGAGTGGCTTGTAAAAGTGGTTAATCACAGTTAATTTCTCATTTAACAAGGAGAAGCAACAACACCGTACTCGTGTGCTGGATATAAATGTAAATCAGCATTTTCTTTAATTATATTCTTTTGGCTAGGTATTATATACACCATTTGCTTGTTTTTACTTTATTATTTATTGCAACAAATAACAATTAAAAAATACACGCACACAGACCATGATGAGTGCAGTGTTGTCAGCAATTCTATGAGTCTTATTTAACCTAGCTTTAAAACCTTTTCATTCTGAGGATGCTGTGATTAAATATCAGACAGCTTTAAATCTACAACTACACTGCACACTATCATTTCTGTAGTATTACACAGTACTTACACATAAATACTAGAATTCAGATCAAAGCAAAGATGCCTTTCATTGTCTTCTTTTAAAGTAATACTTCAGGCCAAAGACCCAATATTCTACTCAATAATTCCTCAGATAAACTGTATTATTAATACCAGCCAGCGTTCCCTCGCACTAAACATCCCTGACATTTGAATTTTCTTCATCCGCAGCTCTGTCTCTGGAGACTTCAGCCATCAGCTTTCCAGACCTTCCAAGACTAATTTCCTTTTACTGTGTTAGCAGGTAAAATGTTGCCTTGCTCATTCTCGGTTTCCTTAGTGGTTCTTTAGTATAATTTTGATTCTTTAACCTTGATCAAGTCCTATTACGTTGTCATCACTTCTTCCTCTTTTTCCACATGAATCCATTCCAATATCTGTTTATGTGCAAGAACTAATGCAGATCTTTTTAATCTCTGCGGCGCATGTTTCTTTTCAGAGATGTGCTACCATTCCCTCTGGAGCTTCCTGACGCAATAGCGAGGGCATCATCGCACAAAGAGCTCGAGTCTATCTCACACATGGGAATAGGTTGGTCATTTCATTTTTTCCCTGATAGAAGATTTTGTAAGCATCAAATACTTCAAATACTTTGATCTTCCAGGATTTATTTAAGCACATCATTAATTATGTCTCAGCCGCAGGTTAGCAAGCGGGCACTGGGGGAAGTTTGTGTGTAGGTGTATCTTTTCTGTCCTCTGCTTACTTAATTCTTTTATGTATAAAATATGAATTTAATTAAAAAATCAATAGTAAATTACAGTCACAATGATGTTGAATTTATGCAGCTTATAAAATGTTAACTTTACTCAATAAATCACTGTTCGCATCAGAATCACAGTAAATTTTGGTTATGATGAACTTATTAAAATAACCAAAACATTTTTTTTGTTGTGTAGAGTTTTGGAATTCCCACCTAAATGTCCGTGGGCCACGGGAGACACCTAAGCCCCGAAAAGCTAAGGAGAAGAAGCGAGATGTTGCAACCTCCGCCCCGCCTAAGTCTGCACTGCAGTCAAGCTCTGCAGCTCCGTCTGACTCAGCTCCACAGCCAGACTCAGACAACCAGCATAAATCTGCACCTGACTCAGATGCTGCCGCCCAGAAATCGTCTCTAAATTCCACCTTGTTCCACGAGTTTTGCCCGATCACGACGCGTAGTCCCTTAGAGCTGGACTGTGGCTCTGGGCTGGGCGCTCTCTGTTTCATCAACCCTCTTTTCCTGCAGTCTCAGAGCACTTTATCCAGACGGCGCATGTTCAAGCACAGCCTCAAAGTCCGGGTTTCAACAGAGACATCGACCATGCTGTCGCCCCCGCTTGCTCCGCCACCTCCGCCACCTCTAATGCCAAAAACCAAGGGGAGGCGTAAAGCCCAGAAGAGCGGACAGGAAACACTCGAGCTGAGAAAAGACCAGACTGCTCAAGATGGCCATACCCAGCCGGTGACGCAAAACGATCCCAGCGGTGGTCAACTGCAGCCTTCATCAGCAATTCCTCAGATCCAGCCAGGGATACAGGAGCAGCAGATGGAAGCACGCCAAAGTAAAGAGGGAGTGAAAGAAGAGGAGGCTACTGCTCAGCCACCAGCAATAAAGGAGCATCTCCCAGATGACTCAGACTACATGAAACCCTGTCCAATAATCAGTTTCCCCAATTGTGCCTCACTGTCGCCTAACCCACCTCCTCTTTTCCCCAAAATGTTTCAATCCCTCTCTCCCCGTGACTCTCCCAGTGCTTCTCCCTCGCTTTCCCCTTATCAGTCCCCATCTGTATCTCCCAAGATGCACATTTCTCTCTCCCCTTATGACTCTCCCAGTGCTTCTCCCTCCCATTCGCCTTATCAGTCCCCATCTCTTTCTCCTAAGGTCCCCTACTCTCTCTCTCCCTTCATCTCCCAACTCTTCTCTCCGTTGATAGAGCTGGCCAGCGATACATACTCCACTCCTTCAACACCGGATCAGTTGAGATCAGACAGTGAAGCTGAAGAGAAGGAGGAAGCACAAGTGATCGAAAACGAGGATGGAGAATACAAAGGAGATCAGCACCAAAAGAGGGAAAAGGTTGACTTGGTGTTACAAACGAATGCTGCTTCTGTAAACGATAGGGAGAGCTGCAGTACTGAAGAAACAGCAGAAACTCCTGATACATCCGAAAAACAGGGCGATGGTACAAAAGCATCTAACGAGCAAACAGTTTAAACTGCCTTTCAATCATATTAGTAATCCCTGGGATTACTTCAGAATGCCAGTAGTTTCTTCAGGGTGACTCTTTATTGTTAACGTGTAGTAAAAGTGAGTTTATGAAAATGAAACCTGCTATGATTCTGGAAGGAAAGAAATACCACCCAGATCTTATCAAATTGATTTTTTTAATTTGTTCAGATTCAACATCAAAAATACTTACTAGTCCAACTCACCAGAAAGAGGAATAACACTAATCCAATATGCCTTAATACCAAACTGGGCAAAAAAAAACATGAAGTATTTCTTTGCCTTACAGTCAACATTAAGTTGTCACTGGAGCTAGTTAAGAGTCTAAACCTCTCAAGTCATTAACACAGAAATGGACAAAACTAAAAAGGACCAGCTGTGAAGACTGTAAAATCTGTAGCCATGAGTTGACTGTAAAAAAGTATTCACTTCAATCACTTTGAGTTACCATAAAGATTTGTAAAAGCATTTTTTTCAATGCTTTAACTGTTTTTAAGTGTCAGGGTTTCATTGGTTTAGTTCTTACTTCTCATTAGAAAAGTGTTTTCCAAAGACATCTGCAAGAGTGATGAGCTATTAATAATCATCTCACTCACACTGTGTCTGACAATTGTCATCAGAAACAGACCTGACACTGAACCAGAGTGCTTAAGAATCCGTTGGTGCTTTAAAAGTTGTGGCTGCTCTGGTTCTATGGCTTTATTGGATGTAAGAAAGAATGATTCTGCTATTGCATACAGTTGCAAAGAAAAGGAAAAAGAAAAGAAAAATCTGATTTCTGTTGGTACTTTTTGGAAATTGCAAAGCAGATTCTCCCTCCCTCCACACATCAACACCAGCAGGGAGCGTCTTGTTTGCTCAGCTCCAGCAGGCCGGACTCCAGCTGCTCTGCATCGTCTTGGAAGCGCTCGGTAAAGGAACGAATCAAACCTGCTGCGCTGCCTTCGTATTCCACCAGCTCAACACTATCCCCTGGAAATCAAACACACACAGACTGAATGATTAACTCTGGCAGAACAGCGCTAATTCACTTGTTTGTATGCTTGTATAACTGTTGTCTGTCACAACAACAAGTTGAACAGTTAATATATTTTTAATGCCATTTGTACAATTGTTAATATTTCTATGCGAGGATGAAGCAGTGCCATTACAGGTTTGACACGTGGTCTTTAAGCAAACTCCAAAAAGGTATTTTTGGAAGCTTCCAAATAAAACTTGGATATAGAGAAGCGTAATCATCCTTTCCATTCATTACCTCACAATACTATATTCATCAGATTGTTTAATATTTTGGGATCTGTAAAATCACATACATTATGATTTATCTCCTTTTTTCAACTGAAAATAATGTAGACATTGAACTCAATCAAGTCAATGTGTTTTATCCAACCAGATAAGTTTATATCACAAGTTTTTTGCTGCAAAATGAGACTGACTCTGTCACTAAAAGCTGCCATAAGACCATCTATCAGTCTGTAACTGAAAGGGGAGATAAGCTGCCAAATGCATTCAACCTGTTTCTGATAAATCAGTCCAAGTCAGACTGCGAATGTTTGCAGAACGCTTGCCAATCTGTGCAATTACCTTGCAATCAGTTGCAATTGGTAACAGAATGTCAAAAACAAAAAAATAATAATAGAAAAACAAAAATCACATTCTGAGCCCTCTTGTTTGCAGTATTCCAATAGTGTTTTAAAATTGACACCTTACCATGCAAATTATCGCGATACTATGCCGTTTCATTTCCCCTGCTGCCAACCCTATCATCACATGCTTATGAATAGTTTTATTGAAGTGAAAACAGCTAGACCGGTTATCAAACATAAATAAATAAATCAGACAGCACCCTGTTAAAACAGTCATTTACATACCGCTGATTCTTGTGTTGGCTTGAACAAACATCTTGCGAGCCTCCTTCCTCAGCAGCACTGTCTCGCGCAGGCGCAAAAAGTTGTGAGCGCCAGTGTCGCTTACAGTGGAGTAGTTGTCATAGAAAGCCCTGCCTCCTTCCACATCTGCCGTCGACTTCAAGACCTACAAATCAGTTTACAAACTGTGGATTCAGCTTAACAGCATACTGAGTGAAATCAACAGAAAGACGACAATAAAGCTTAGATGATGGCTTAGAGTAAACTTAGGTGGAAAGTTTGGATCAATCTAGTTGCAAAACAAGTTACAAAAGCTTGACTCATTTCATTGTTTTGTTCAACCCTCAAACTAAAATCCTAACTATAAGTTACTGCTATAAGTAAATAATACACAAATTCACATTTGCCATGGTGCACCCGATAAGTTTTAATATATATATTTTTAAACATAAAACACTCAACTGCTAATCAAAATTGTAGCTGCTTAATTTTCTGCTTCTTTGATTTTAATACAAAAACAAATAGAGGGTAGTGTAGTGGTGCATGTAGCTGTCAAATCGACTCTACTGAATTATTCTATTTTGCATCCATTGATTGGAGAAGTATTGATTACCTGCAGTTTACAAAGGAACCTATGGATGGCGTTCTTGCCTACGGTGGGGATCTTGCTTCGGTCCAGTGTAATTCGTGCATCGGGCTTGCCATCTTCTCCCGTTACTTCCTCCAGGCCCACCAGGCCCTCTCCAGCCTCCAGCAGCACGCGTAGGATGACGAATCGAGCCTGCATGTGAGCCTGACGCAAACACATAACGCCACATACATTTGACATACTGTCTAACAAACAAACTGAAATTTACCATCAGCTTATTTATAAAAATGACACAGACGTATCGAGCTGAGGCTGTAAGAAACACATAGTCAACGTTCTGTATGCTTGATTGTAGAAACTGTTCAGCTAATACTCTGCAACTTTGAAGAAGAAGTGAAAAGAGGCCACTAGTAAGAGGAAAACTGCTCAGTGAGCAGACACATTACCTGTCTCCAGCTCTTGCTCTCAGGTGTGTAGAACTCCAGGCCCAGCAGTCCCGCTCTGACCATGCTGAGCCAGTTTATGTACACCACATCATCTGCATCCTGACCCTCATGGCCAAAAATACTGGCACAGAAACACATGGATGTAAACACACCGACCCCACAGGGAATCAGCCACACTCTTGAACATACATAATGACCACTCCCTCCAACCCATTTTTATATATTTAACAAAAAAAACCATCCATGTCCACAAACTGGAGTACGACTGAAAAATAACTGTAAAAAAAGTGGACTGAAGAGCTGCTTAAAGTTTCCAAACATCCAAATAAAGTGAGCACTATTTCACTTGGCTCTGGAGTTTGTTTTTTTAATATTCATTACATATTTAAATAGATTGAAAGCCTTTGTTTTTGTTCCCAAAAGACTCTTGGATCCCACAAATATTTTCCCAGCTGCAAAAATCTGTCAGTTTATGGAAATTTGAGGGAGACTTTTCAATCCAAATGTGACTTTTATTTTCTTATTTATACAGTTTATTTGATCTCCTTTTTATTTTTACTTTATGTGCAATATTTGCTTCTCTACATGAAATATTGAGGAGGTGCTGAGCCTAAGAATTTCACTGCTGGGAATGATTGTTACCTGTAGACGGCAATAAGAAAACTTTTTGGTTAAGGTGGGATGTGTAAGTTAGTTTAACATATATAATACACATTTATTACAGTGTGCAGGACATACCTGAGCACTTGTTTGTTGAGGCACAAATAGAGTCCGACACACTCAGCGCGGCATTCTTCATAAGAAGAAGCAATCGTGGAGAACTTACTGTCCCAGGTCTCGCTGCCCCGATACCAGCTGGACACCTGAAACGCATGTTCACACATTAAGTCTGTCTTTTATTCAGCAACTGAAAACTAAAGCATGAAAATGGCCATAAGATTTTAAAACCAAACAGAAAGGTGCACACAAAAACAAACTCACCGGTTCACCGGTCTCTGGGTTGATCACCTTACTTTGGTCAAAGTTAAACTTGCCCTTGTCATCCTATGGATGAAGAATGAGGACACACAAATAGAAAACTAGATTTATTCACTGATTTTTTTTAATTGTCCAGAAACATTTTACAAAGAGGAACTGACTATATCTGCTGCTCTTAACACACCACAGGAAGTAAACAGACCTGGACAAACAGCTTTCCGCTCCCATGACCCAGAAGCTCGTGAAGTCCAACCTGCACTTCGAACGACGGGCCCTTCCATTTGATAAACAAATCCTGGAGAAAACAGAAGAATCAGGAGAATGTATTATTACACAGGTGTGTGAATGGAAAACAGAGATGGTGTTTAAGAGAATCAGAAAAATGTGTAAAATACCTTGTCCCCCTCCTCCAGGAAGGTCAGTTTTTCTTTTTGCGTTGCATAGGCTACAGCCAGCACGTTACCAAGCGACACGTTTTTAAAGCCCTCTGTCTGTCTGATGTCATCGTCTATATAAAAACAAACAAACAAGCTCAATGCTGTAATTAAGCTGGACTCAGCTGTTTGACAGTGTCAGAGATTTCTGCGCACGTACAGTTGGGGATGTTGATGCCGGCTGGTATTCCACTCCCAGCGAAGGTGAGAACGTCCAGTGAGGTGAAGTCCGGTTTAAGGAACGTATCCTTCTCAAACTCCTGCGGCCAAGGCAACTCAGGAAGCAAGACTTCTGCTGAACTCACCAGTTTGGCGAAACGCTCACTCATCGCCTTGTTCACAACGGCCACAAAACCTAAAACAGCATGACGCAATAAACTTAGGACATCAAATCCACCACGTAATTTTTTTAATGCTCATTTCCAGGTCTGTATTTTTATTTTTCGACTCTACTGGAGTAGTTTTGCATGACTCACAGCTTAAATTGTTATTCATCCGTCCCTTGGTGCACACACTCAGATTTTCCACCGTTTGAAACAAGCTTTTTTAGCTCCCTTCCCCCTCCCTTTAACACAAATTTTTGCTGATCGCCATGTGCCTGAAATAACCATATAAGGGATTGCCACTCTCACTGACATCACACAGAGCCAAGAGTAGGTTGGGAGAGAAAAAAAAATCCTTATCAGTCTCAAACTGATAAGGACACTTGGACATATGCTGCCCAAATTAGATCCAGCATTTCAACAGTAGTACTAAACAACATCCTTTACAGTGCGTGTTCATTTAAAGACCACAGGCTGCAATTACTATTGGGGCAAAACACAGAAATGTATCCAGTGGAGATGCTAAGTCCATCTACTTAAGTAAGCTCAGCCAACCAGCAGGAAATAAAACCCGAAGAGACCCATAAGATCACAGCTTGCACAACAATAGTCATGACAGTATCGCTCTTCTTCATCAGCTTGGCACTTACCTTCAAACTCTCCTCTGGAGCCAAATGGGTCTCTGTAGCTCTCGATGAAACCTATATAACTGAGAGGAAGCAAGACCGGGGAGGAAATGAAGGGATAATAAGGAGTAGAGTGAGGAGCGGTATTCATCCACAGTGCAAAGGTCAGAATGAGTTTTATGGGGAAGTAAATAGGCAGGAAATATAATAAATCAATTTCACTGTGCAGCAGAATTTAAACGGTGCTAAAATAGTCCCTCTCTAAAATTCATCGGGATCTCATAAACGTACTGTGCTGCTGATTAGTGGACTCACCTCTCCACAATTGGCCCCTTGTCTTTAATCCAGTAGCGCGAACCCTCTTTATGTGCGTCAATGGAGCCTAAGGTGAAGCTGCGTGTGTACTCTTCAAGCATCTTCCTCTGGTTCTCATTGGCAGCATAGGCCTGCAAGACATTCACAAACAAATTCTCTTTTAACAGGGGTTGGGCAGGGCACTTTATCACTTGCAACTAGTGCAAAATGCTGCGGCACGATTTTTAACTGGCAGAAGAAAATTTGACCACATCACTCCGATTTTGGCCTCTCTACATTGCCTTCTAATTGAATTTAGGATCTGTTTTAAAGTCCTTTTATTGGTTTTTAAATCTCTAAATGGTCTGGCACCTGTTTATTTGTCTGACTAGTTGAAGCCCCACGTCTCCATTCGTTCCCTTCGGTCAGCTGAGCGGTTGTTGCTTTCGGTCCCAAAGTCACGGCTGAAACTTAGAGGAGACCGAGCGTTCTCTGTTGCAGCGCTGATGCTTTGGAATAACCTTCCTCTCCATATTAGACAGGCTACATCAGTGCCAGTTTTTAAGTCCTTATTAAAAACCAATTTTTATTCCCAGGCTTTTAACTCTGTGGGTAACTGACCTTTGTATTAATTTTATTGCTACGTCTGGTTTCTGCTATTTTATTACTATATTTATATTTGTATTGTTCAGCACTTTGGTTTACCAGGTGTGTTTTTAAAGTGCTATATAAATAAATGATGATGATAATGATGATGAACAAAACAAAAATTATTTTATAACTAGAACTCTGACAGAAACATTTTTTGGTTGTCATTCACTCCATATTCTTGTAAAGACAATTACTGATATTTTACTAACCCAACTTTATGTTTTAGATTTAAATGATAAAACTGGTATTCATGTAAGCTCCACTGCATTCTTATCCGTCTCACCTGTGCTTTTTCAACATAATAGCAGACTTTTTCCATGACACGGCTATAGTCTCCCCTCCTCACAGTGAACTCTTTGTCTTCAAAGCTGAAGCTGCCACAGCAGGACTCGCACTCCCCATCCACTGCGCAGTCTGTGAACCAATTGTTTATTTATTTTCATTAATATATATTGGAAGACTTTTTGCATGCCGTTTTCCCCCTTTGTTTTGGCTTTTTTAACTGCAGTTTGACCTTTTTGCACAGCTGAAGCCAAGCGGACCTCATAGCAGGTTTTCCCTCCGTCTTCCTTCTTAAACAGACGCGTGTTGTAGGCAGACAGTTTCTAGAAACAAGCGACAAGAATAAACTGAGTAAGACTCAAAGGCAGATTAAAAACACATTTATTATAAGAATGAGATTAAAAGAGATAAAAGAAACAAAAAAACATTTAAAAGATTTATTTTAGATGTGAATTTGCTTACTTTTGAGTCGAGGAACTTCTGAGCCAGCTCAGCATCCTCCAGGCAGCAGTTTCCTGAGAAATAGGTGGTAATTCCCTGAAGCAAACAAAACAAATAGAGTCAATGAGCCATGCATCCTCTCACAGGGAACAAGCATATTTACTGCTTTCCTAAAAGGCAGATAAAATCTCAGAATTAAGGGGGGTGGGGGGGGAGAAGAAGAAGAAGAAGTCAAAATAAAGCCAAAGAGAACGAAACTTTTGCAGCTGAGGCCAAAACCATTTGTCACATTTCTCTCATCTATGAAAACCACTGGCTATTTAATCAAAATTGTTAACCAGCCAGCCTGCACTTGGCTTTAAATGATTAAAAGATCCCACCTTGTCGCCCAGCCCCAGCTGTTTCTGTCTGTTTTCCAGCGAGTAGAGGAGACAGGAGCAGCTGTCCCACAGAGCCTCCATCTCAGCCGGCTGCTCCTGAAAGGCCTGGCTGGCCCAAACCAGCGCTTTCAGCTTGTCCTAGTGTACATGCCACAGATGCAGACAGCTTAAAAGACAGCAGCATTGTTTTCAATGATAAACACATCAGATTACACTATATCAGGCACACTTGTTCTGAACACCACTGATATTTGTCAGGTTTCTAAAGTTACATTTCGTTAGCTTCGTGTTTACACTCTACGAAGCTGCTTTTACAGTTGTCCTCAACCTATAATCTGGTTAAAAAGTATCTACACTGGATTGACAACTCTCACTGCAGGCCTTTTTTACCTTAGGCAGATTTGGGATGAACTTTGTGTCTCCAAAAGACTTGTAGTTGCCCATGTTTGCATACAGACCTGCTGCATACACCAGAAAGGCCTGAATATCATAAACGAGAAAACATTGAAGAAACATTTTTATATGACTGCAGCCGTTGTGGATGAAAGCTTGTTTTAGAAAGAAATGAAACGGCAGAGAGACGGCGAGGCCGTGTACCTGATACTCCTCAGAGCTGAGCCCAGCTGCTGTGGCGACCTGTTCCAGCTGTGCAGGCGTCTGCTTTCTGAAGATTCTCTGCAGCAAGACAAAGATGTTTGCAGACTCGGGGGATGTCTGCAGCAGTACTACCAGACCGCCATACCTAAGACAAACGTTCAAACAGATGTATTTACATTTGTTATTTTTAAAACCAGCAGGACGGCAAATTTTAAATAACCTGAAGTCTTTTGTTGTTTCGAGAAGGTGAAACATGTAATTTCAGAGTGTTGATATTCTCACATCTTTGCATTAGTAACATACCAAGACGCGCGTGACAGGTAGTGGGCGTACATCTTCTCCTGAGGTGAAAGCAAACGAAAGGCCTCGCTGCAGTCGAGTGCGGAGATTCCAATGTCATTTGGGAGGTAGTACTGGGAGTCCACCATCTTGAGTCTGAACGTTACACTGGTACTGTATTAAAATAGCAGGGAAGGAAAGTTGGGAACATGTTAGGAGCAAATGTGGGACAGCAAGATAAGTGGTGCTTCAAGTTAGAACCTACAACTTTCTTTTTTTTAAACCGTGGGTATTTGCACACCTGTCTCTGTCAGGCAGGACACGCAGAGTAGAACAGCTTGTGTACGATACAAACGCACTGATATTTACTTGCAACAGTCCTACAGATACTAGAATGACTTCTATGTATAATTATTTTAAGAGTCTTTTTAAGAGTTTGTTTAGAATTCTGTATATAGAAGATAAAATCTTGAATAATCATCAAGTATAGCTTTGATCTTAAACTGTTTGGGTTTGCCAGCTTCTTGTTCTTCCTCTTCTTTTGGTTGGTCCCTTTAGGGGTCACCAGGTCATCTCACCTAATATCTAGCATCCTCCTCTGCCACACCAATCCTTGAACTTCTTCTGTGGTTGTCTTCTTTTTCTCCTCCCTTTGCAGCTCCATATTCAACATCCTTTGTCCATTATATCCACTATCCCTCCTCTGCGCATGTCCAAAACATCTCAGCCTTGTCTCTCTAACTTTGTCTCCTAACTGGTGACAGTTAGTTCATTTCTGAACTTATCCATCCTAAGAGGTGAGGGTGGGGTGGTGGATAGGTGTGGAAAGGGGGGGAGACGAAGGGGATGGTAAGGGGATTGATATATTTTGGAACTGCTGTGAAAAATAATAGTATTAATAATAATAGAAATTAATAAATAGATAAAGGAAGAAGAAAAATGAACAAGCAGCCTATAGAGCAGGGGTGGGGGAACTCCAGGCCTTGATCCAACACAGCTGATTTAAATGGCTAAATGACCTCCTCAACATGTCTTGAAGTTCTCCAGAGGCCTGGTAATGAACTAATCATTTGACTCAGGTGTGTTGACCCAGGGTCCTATCTAACACAGCACGACACTGGCCCTTGAGGCCTAGAGTTCCCCAACCCTGCTATAGAGAGTCTACAGAGCTCCTCAAGCAAACATGTTTGTCACAACAGTATATTTAGATCATAAATTTGATTGCAAAAGCTGCCAGACCGGACAGGCTTTAAAAAAAAAAAAAAAAAAAAAATACATACCAGGTCTTACTCTTGCACATTTTCCCTTTCAGTTTTGCTGCTATGCTTTTGTCAAATTATTTCTGTACTCATCTCCACCACTCCCAGCTCAACCCTGCCTGCACTTGCTTCTTGACCCCTCTTGTGCACAGTTTGTCCCTTTAACATCTTTACTGCCTCTACTTCATGCATCTTCACTGTTAAAAGTGTTTCCTTGTCATTCACACACACACGTATTCTTGTCTTGCTTCAGAGACTTTCATTACTCTTGTCTCCAGAACATACTTACACCTCTCCAGTCTCTCTTCCACCTGCTCTATATTCTCACTGCAGCCCCCAAAGCAGGAGACTCCAATCTGACCTCATCTGTCAGCCTGTCCATCAATGCTGCAAACAAGAAAGGGCTCAGATCTCTGATGTAATTCCACCCCCACCTTAAAATCATCTGTCACCTCTACCACACCACACCTCACTTACCTCATGTCCTTCACCACCCTCACAGTCTTGTCTGCCACTCCTGAATTCCTATCCAGTACTATAGTTGCTCTCTTGGTACCCTAATATACTCAGATTTTCAGTTTGCAATAAAACACAAAAGGACTTCACCTAATGATTTTAGTTCCCAAATAAGTTTTTAATGATTCTTAGAAATTAAGACTAATTCTTTAATAGATTGCCCTGCTTATTTTTAATATACTTCAATTTGGAGCTGTAGTGGTTAAAATAGAGCATAGTGCAGTGGCAAGTAAATTAAGATAAGATAAGATAAGCTTTATTGACATTGTACGCACAAGCGTACAAAGAAACTGGAATTACATGAATTGAAGTGTGGTCATATTTCATATTTCGGAGAAGCAGTAAAGAGAGAAGCTTTTGTGACAACAGGCGCTGATCGTCCAGTGAACCCTGACTTGTGGGGACCGTGGCACAGATTCAAAATCAGTTAATATTACTCGAGCCTGTTTTATTTTCCGTTTCACTTTCCCCCAAAAAAACTACAATAACTGATATGAAGAGAAGCGTCTACACACGAAAATAAATCCTGATTGTGTCTCTTTTAAAATCAGCAGCCTACTATCACCAACACAACGATTGTACGTGTCTGAATTAAGTATGAATACAGAGGCTACAGCTAACTGAATAACGTTAGCTTCCCGAGTGCATGCTAAGACGGCTGCATTTAAAGACTCGGCGACTTCTGTAAACAAAACAAATAATCACAAAATGTGCAAGTCATTAATCGGTGTGACCGTCTGCTAACTGATACACAAGTGCGATAAATATAAATATAAATATAAATAAAGGTAAAAGTCAACTCAAAAACTCGTTACCTTGATTCCGTTATAGCGCTGAGCGAATGTCAAATTGCAGTCTCACGCTGCACACTTCCTATATTCATTCAACGAGAGAATCAGCCCTCAGCCAATCAGAGGTTGTATATCGTGGCCGATGGAAACTTTAGCCAATCACTGAGCAGCTATGCCGAGCTTTTTTAACGCGTTTCACATTGTAAATTTGAACAAGATTAAGTTTGAAGAACACCGCCGTTAACCACAGCAGGAAGGTTCAGGAAATGCTAACAGAGAAACAGAGACGATAGCAGTCAGATAAGTGTGTATATGTACCAAAGTCTTCGGAAAGGTAGAGCACATGACGAGGTGGCCGAGTGGTTAAGGCGATGGACTGCTAATCCATTGTGCTCTGCACGCGTGGGTTCGAATCCCATCCTCGTCGGTCTCATTTTACAAGCACGAAAAATTTTGAACATTGTTTGTCCCTGATACATTCTCGCGCTTTAGCTTGCTGCTAAACATGAGTTATTCAGTCGCACAACCGGAACATCGAAGGGTCAAAATCCTACAAACTCGTTGGGCTATCACTCAACAGCGCCTCCTGCCCTTCCTGACAGCCCTACACCATCTCCTCCTCTTCATTTCTGGCCCTGATATTGAAATTTTGGCTTAGGAAAAATCAGCAGTCTTTCAGCTGCTTAGCACACAGAGCTTTAAAACCACAACCACACATTCTTTCCTTTCATCTTCATTTAAACCAACACAAAGCACACAAAGTTTCTTCAGTTTTAAAGGTTTTTATTGAATTCTAAAAAAAAACAAAACAAACAAAAACAAAACAAAAAAAATGATGGCAGACTACATTATTTACAAAAGCTGTGCAAGAGGACAAAAGTGAAAAGTTTTCTTGATGAGTGGATAGCAGTTTTAGACAAATCTTAACAGACATTTGCATTTTAAGGACATCCGTGCGTGTTTGATTATTTTTGGTTTCATGCTTGGGTTTTCACTTCCCTCCTCTCAGGAGGCGTTGTGGGGAGTATCCAGCGATAGCAGTCTGAAAAGCGAAGGCTCTTGTCCACAGCACAGCTGGTGCAGTAAACAATCCCCAGAGCTAGCATTACTACCAGGAACACACACAGGGGCACCAGGAGGGCCACGAGCAGCCAGCTCTTGTCGTGCTTCCGTTGACCTTCAGCAGACTCTGCTTCTGCCGTAGCTTTGACGCTAGCTTCTTCTGCACCACCCATGTTAGGTTCCTCTGAATTTGAACCATTTGCAGTGTCCTCTGCCACACCTGGACCAGAGTCTCTACTTCCTGCATCAGCATCCACACCATTATTAATTTCATTGTCTATGTTGCCTTTTTGCGTCGGGGACGGGGATGTCTGATATCCCCTGGGTGACAGGGTGTCCCACTGGTTTAGGTGATTTCCTGACCTGTGAGACCCATCAGGGGGAAGTCCTTCAGGGGCCTCTGTCACCCAGTCAGCATCAAAGTTGGTGTCAACTTCAAAGTTTGGGTCAGGAGTGAATGAAGAGGACCAGGGAATATCATGGTCAAAGATGGCTACATGAACAGAGTTACCTGGGTCGGGGGTCAGAGTAGAATACTCTTCGTCTTCAAGCGAAGGCTGGCAGGTGTGTCTGTCTAACTGCAGGTCGTAGCCATTGTCGCAGAAACACTCGTAATCTCCGATGAGGTTGAGACAGTGCTGTTGGCAGGGCGACCCCCTTGCACACTCATCTATATCTACACACTCTCCTTCGCTGCCCACCTCATAGCCAGCGCCACACATGCACCTGAAGGACCCCACTGTGTTTTCACACACACCCTCACAGCTGCCATCATCGAGGCATTCATCCACATCCACACACTCGCCCTCGTCGTCTGGCTGATACCCTGAAAGGCAGGTGCAGTGGAAGGTACCTGGGATGTTGACACAGAGCTGGGGACACGGTCCTTGCTGACATTCATCTACATCGGAACACCTGCGGCCATCTGGAGCCATTTGATAACCTGGGGGGCATGTGCACCGAAGACCCCGTTGGGTCTCCATGCAGTTATACTCACACCCCATCTCCACACAGGCCGGGTTGATGTGAGGCAAGTCGGTGGGACCTGCAGAGTCAGATAGCTCAGGTGGGTTGGTTTGGCTCAGCGTGTCAGGCTTGCAGCTGTATCCATCCTTATCTACTGTGAAGCCCTCAGAGCAGTAACAGTAGTAATCTGTGTCTGTGTTCTGGCAGTGCTGCTCACATCCGTGGTTCTTGCTACACCAGTCTTGGCTCTGTGGTTCCTCAATGGGTGGACAAAGTGGAGAATCGGTGGACCAGCCCACTGTTTCGTCGTCTCTCTGGATGCACAGAGCAGTCTTCTCAGTAGGATCTGGATTTGCGCCGTCTGCAGGGCATTGCACGGTGGCCACAGACCCAAATGGCACATGAGTCAGCAGACTGCTGGCAAGGTAAAATGGGGTGGTGTAAACAGGTGAACCTCTACCCTCATCTTCAAGAGGTGGGCACATGCCTTTGTAGTTGTACTGGCAAACATAGCCATTCAGTGGAACCGAGCAGGAGCCGTCAAGCCACTGGAAGTTTTCTTCGCTCTCACGCCCGCTCTCAGATGTGTGAACAATCATGGAAACGCAGCGATAGACTCCACAAGTTGATGGGGAGTATTCTTTGAGCCAGTCGGTGAACTGGACATTCTGGTCTCCTGTTGTAAAACACAAAGACAAAGATTAATAAAATAAAATAAAATAAAATATGCAAGTTTACTGTGTATTTGAGTTTTGAGAGCTACTCGACACATTTAAAGGATGACCTTTATCATAAACAAAGATCCCATATTTACAGTCTACATGTGCTGATATTGTCATATTTGGAAAATTTGCGCAGTCATTAATTGCATTCAAATGTGTATACGTGTGTGTGTTTGTGTGTTTTAAATTTGCCTCTAGGAGTCGCCAAAGTCAAAACAAAGTCTGACTCACAGGCACTTAAAAAACAAAAAAAAAACAAAAAAAAAAACGCCACAGCAAAATAATGTTGTATTCTACCCCCCACGAGAGTGGAGGTGGGTGGTGGGCCCAACAAAATGATGGGGAGGTTTGCCTCTAAGCTGTTCTGTTAACAAGCAGGCTGCAGAAATGCCTGCAATATATATTTAAGGAGTTTGTTTACTCTCTCAGGAATGTGCTGCAGTGGTACAACCTAGCACAACCGTAAACACTGAATCCAAGGTTAAGTCTATCATATGGAAACATCTGAGTGCACACATATGTACATTTACAACATTCATTCCTCCACAGTAAATAAACTGTTTGCAACAAACTAGGCAGAAAAGTCTGCATCTGCAGTTACCTTAACGGGTGTGAAGTCTTAGTATCTAGTTACCACTATATGGAAAAGAGAGCAAACATGGCTTTGTAATTTGGTGACGCCAGTCCTTTAAATTATAACTGAAGAATAATAAAAAAGGTTGCATTTCTCTTTGGATTTGATTTCCAGCAGAAGAACAAGGCAGACACTTTGAGTGATGATAAAAAGCGTCTGTTTTTTAAGTGGGTGAGGTTTCCATAATGACTAAATCAGACTGAGGGGTAGCAGTGAGGTCAAAAAAATGGATTCCACATTGTCTACTGCACCAGCTGTGTCTGTGAAACAAAAGTAGTTCATCTAAATACCGTCCAGCCAGACTGGCCGAGGTATCAAAGTCTGACAGAAAGATTATAGAGGAACATATAGTGTGACATCTGTAGGTTTTAATTAAAAAACAACAACATATCAACATAAAAGTCTATTCAAACACTATTAAAATGGTGAATGGATGTCAATGTTATAAAGAGTGAAAGCTCAAATTTAAAAAAAGATGAGACTTTGCCTGTGACCCAGACGAATCCTCTGAGCGGTCGGGTGGATGAACACTGACGTGGAGGTCTGTGCAACCCAATCCAGAGGTAAAGCTTTGACTCAGATCCCTGTGTCTCGATGGCTGACAGCAGGTCGTGGACGACAGCTGCAGCTTCTTGGTTATAAATCGTCGCCAAGGTCCCTCCGCGCTCTCGGCAGCTGCGCCCAGCCTCCCTGAAGGTCTTCTTCTGGAGGAAGACAGCGTAACATCCTTCTTGGTAACAGACTCCATCGCTCTCCATAAGCGGAACTTTCTCTGCTGGCTTCTCCCTCTCTGCTTCCTTCAGCCTCTGAGCTCGGCTCCCAGGAGCCAGACAGACCGTCAGCAGCCACAGCACGCACAGAAGACTCATCCTGCTGCAACTGCTGCTGCTTCTGATGATTGTTTGCATCCTCCAAGACATGAAGTTTAAACTACACCAACATCTAAATGAGAATGCCAACCTTACTGTCAAAACAAATACTCCAGTAATGCAGCTGGTTTCTTTTCTGCTCTGTTATTGAAACTCACCTGAGCCAAACTGAGCTTCTATTGTTAGTTTTACAAATTACCGTTTTCCACTCCAGACTTAACTTTTTTTTAAAAGAAATAAATACATAATTTGGTCTAAAGGAGCTATTTGAAGCTATTTTTCTTTGCCTTATTTTATCTGGGATGGCCAGATTCTTCAAAAATTAAGGAACTGCAGTGTAAAATAAATCCATTCAAACTGCCAATACTGCTGCCTCAGAGTTTATAAGAGCTTACTACAAAGAATTAACCCCGGAATGTCCAATTTAGTCCAGTAGAGTCCAAAAAACAGTCCAGTGAGTTACCAGTAGAGTCCAGAATTAAAGAAAAACGATTGAATGGGTCTATCTATCCTTGAGCTAAGTCCAAAATAGATAAAGTTGATCCTTGTATGAATTTAGGGGAATTTCAGGGACAGAAATCCTGCACTGCATCTGATCCTGCTCAGGCTTTCAAGCCTCTGCAAAGTTCTGAGAGAACCTTAGGAGAAGAGAAAGATGGGGGTGGGGGGTTGGGGTGTAAAGGCGGAGAAGCTACGTAGAGGAAAAAGCAGAGGGGGCTGGTAAAGTATGTGAGACTATGAGGGAATAGTTGAGGGGATGATGGGTTAGTGGGGCTTGGGAGGTGGGGAGCAGGGTTGGTATTGAAAACCCTCAGAGTGTGTTATGAAAACCATACGGCACCATTCTGTCCCCCATCTTGCCAATGGCTTTGGACACACGTATGCAGTCTCACACAGCCTTTAAGCCCTGCACAGCATCCACAGGATGAAAAGTGTCTCCAGCATTGTGAGATGCAGAATTTGCCCCTCTTCTTCTGACTCTTTCCCCCACCTGCCTTTCAGATTTTCTTCCTCTCAGTCTGTCATCATCTTTTTCATTTCTCTCTTCGCTTCTATTTTTTTTTTTTACTCTTTTCTCATTTTCTTCCATTTCCCTCCCTCCTCTCTTTCCCCCGTCTTTCTACCAAGTCCATACCAGCTGGAAGACTTTACAGTCCAATGGAAACATTTGAGTGTGGAACAGAGGTCTACCTGTTGGACTGTGTGTTGGGTTCATTGCTGTTATAAAATAACTTTGAATGGGCGCAGATGTTTAAGAGAATGAGTAGGTGTCCTTGTGTGTGTGATTTTGTGTGGGTGTATGTGTGTGTGGTTGCCACTCGGGGGCATATGGAGGAGAGGAAACAGGAAATGCCAGATGTGCATCAGCTTGACCTCTCAGAAACTGGGGAGCAGGAGTGACTTGAGGGGGTACCTCCCGTCACATGATCTGGACGTGATGAGTGGCATGTCTGGAAGCAAAGTCAAACATTGAGATGGAATTTTTCCAAAGAAAAATACGATCTTTCTATTTTTCCTTGAGTTTATGTAAAGAGTGAAGCCAAAGAACATTAAATGAAGCCAACAGCTGCAATTTGAAGATTCAGGTACTGAAGGGAACGCTGCTGATGGGCACAAACAGCTATCAGCTGAAGGTCCACCATGCACAAGACTGCTGAACTGCTGAAAACTAAAACACTGTATGGATGCTCATCGTGTTTCTTTGTGGGAAGCTTGACCTGCCACATGTCAATTACAAGCAGCTTTATGTCATTGCTTCACTCTCCAACTTTCCTCTTGGTCTGGCGTAAAAAGGCTTTTTGATACAAATTTAAACATGAAAGCATGATTTCACCTCTGTAGCCTCTTAACAAAGGATGATGGGATGGAAAATTCACACTGCATGCAAAGTTGAACTTATTAGCTACACATTGACTGTGTGGCTAATCCAAGCCACACATCCAAGCCCGTGTTTTCCCAGTGTACAGCAGATGAGTCGGCTGGCTGTGCTGTGATTGTGTTGGCAGGCAGACCATACACAATCTTACTATTCAGCAGTCTTTTCCAGTTATGTAACAACCACTGGAACTTGGGGGAGAACAAACATAAAACCTCGGGATCCTGGAGAACCTAAAGAGCCTTTCGATCTTGTTCCCCACCTCCCTTTCCTCCTTTTCAACATCCCTCATCCTGCTCCTGTCTCCCCACTTCTCCTGCTTTTCTTGGACTACCCCAACACTCAGCTGTTTCTCCCTTTCCTTATTATTCTTTCATTCCCCGTGTCTCTCCTTTATTTTTCTTTGAATTCTTTTGCTTTCCCCCCTCTCCTTCTTCTCCTCAGGTTTAGCTATTTGAGCAACCAGATCAGCAATCTTTTCTCCAGAACCCCAGTTTTCACCCCAAACTTCTGTTTATTCAATCATGGAGCCTGATTAGCCACGCCCCCTGGCCTTATAGCCCCGCCCCAGAGACAGATTCCAGAATTGTAATTGACAGAACAGACAAAACCTCTCCTTTCCATAGCCCTGCGCTCCCAATCCCCCCTCTTCACATTAATCTAAACACAGTGTGTCCAAGACGTCTAATGGAACATACAGAGCTCTTGATTTAATATGTGCCGCCCCCTAGGTCACAGCTTACTTTCTACCTCCTTGACTCCGAGCCGCTTGCCACATATCATTACTGGCTCTGATACATTCTCAGATTCTGGATTCCAAGCAGCTGAACTGTACCTTCCAGCTCCAAAACCTCTGCATTTCATTTTAACCACTAATTCATTTTTTAACAGCCCGGTAGCTGTTCTTGATCTGATGTTCTTCTGTGGCCACTAAACCTTATATGTCTTATATGTATTACACACTTTGGGCTCTTTTTTCCATAGGGAAAAGAACACGTGACATGAATTTTAATAGACTGCAAGAAGCTCACACCTCCCCTCAGCAGGTAAATTTTTCACCAAATTCCTAATAAACAAATGCAAATGCCAGCTGAAGCTAAATGCAGTGCCAGTGTTGATGCTTGCACACGGGCACAATGAAAGAAAGACAGAAATCTTACTTTTGTGAACATGAGTGTCTGCACCAAATTCCATTCCAGTCGGAGTTTGTTTCACTTAAAAATCACAGATGTGAAGGTCACGATGGCTTTACAGGGAAAAACAAAGGGATTGCCAAAGTCAGCACAGTTCATGCGGTTGAAACTGTGAACTTTGACCTTCCAGGGATAAGCCAAGACTTCTGGGGACCATAAATATATGGACACTAAATCATGGAATGGAATCCAGTAGTTGTTTGGCTTGAAACACTTAAAAACAATTAAACAGTTACTTCACCTTCACTAGGATCCCTTTTTTAAATGTGAAATATTCTCTCAGATGAAAGGAAGGAGCCCAAAAAGTGTTATTTTGAACTCACTGGACTAAACTGTGTCTGTTCTCCCAGAAGGCTGTTGGAAGGATCAGTGAGTCAGTAGGATAAATCTGGGCAGATACATTGAAAGAGCTCCAGATGCTTTAGCGGAGCTGCTCAGTGTCAAACAGATCGCCCTGCGGTTATACTGAGGAACTTTCAGGTGTGAGTGTGAGAGCAAGGCATTCCTGGCAGAAGAGAGCTCTGCTGGAAATGCCTTCACCCACATGGATTTTTACATTTAAGGACTGGTTGATTTTGCACAAGAATCTGTCAGTACAGAGTGCTGTATATAGAAACTTTTAATTCTTATGTTGTGACATAATTGAAATATATAAAAACACCTTGCCACCTTCCTCAGTGTTATTTCAGAAAGTCAGTAAAATATAAACTTAAGATAATATGATACAGTTGGAAACATGGAATAAATGCAAGGCTTTAAATGCTAATAGAGGCTTTTTGGGACTAAACAAATTAGTTATGCCTCTGTTCCTGAGCTCGTGTGATGCCAGTGAAACTGTTTAGTTATTTCCTCATGGTCTTGGGTCACGGGAGTACAGAATCGCACCATTCAGGCCTATTGCAGCATCTGTGCCATATCAAGTAGAGCAGGACACGTCACGTTGTTCATTTTTCCCAACCGCTGGTGTTTTAAGACACACACACACACACACACACACACACACACACACACTGAAACAATTAGCAGTGGCCTTGTGGTTAAATAATAGACTGTAGGCATTCCTGGTAATTTCAGTGGAGGAAAAAGAGGATACTTTTATCCACTTCTTCTACAACGTCCACATGCTTCATCTTTCACAGCAGACACAGATGCCCTCCATCCACACCCACACTGTCAACAAATCTATACCACAAACATCTGAACCGACCAGGGTCGCTCTCCAGTTGTTAAATCGAGAGGAGATCAATTCCCGTTGGTTATAGTCTTCAATTACTGGATCGATTAGCATCGGCTAAAAATGTATGGACGGTTTTGACAGCTGCAAGTCGGCAAATAAGCATTGAAGCTATGTCAAAGCAGTGAAGGTGTCTCATTTGATTTTTAACCTTTATGTATTAATAGTTAAATCATCACACAGTGCAAACATCGCCTCAACTACAGGCTGAAAATGCTAAAAAGTTCCTTCATTACTTGCTTACATGAAAAACAAGATAAAACATTCTCCACCAAACTCTAAAAAAGAAGCTTAGCATAGCGAAATAAAAAGGAACATAAGTAGCAAAGGATAAGGAGGCAATGATTTATGTATTATTAACTGCAATAGGAGTCAGCTGCATGTACAGAATCACACATGTATAAACAAACCTCAGACAAACAGCGAGTCAAGGTTTAAAAACTGCTGAGAGGCAGAATGGGAGGACAGAAAACTGGGAGAGGATAATTCCTGAAAGATTATTTCTTTACCAGATGACAGGCTCAGCTTTTCCATAGACACACGCATGCACACATGGACGACACTTTTCTGCTCTGCATTTCACGATACAGTAATATTTCTCCAGGGAGGGAGCATTCGTGTGTGCGTGTGTGTGTGTGTGTTTGTAATGGCAAAAGCATCAACTGCGAAAAGAAAGGAGAGGACACAAAAGGAGAAACAAAGAGACAGACGGGCGTCTGATGTGTAGAACGGTCATGTGTCTGACTCATTTCTGCACCGTTTAATATCCTGGAAACTTCACATTTGGCACACATCCACGTCCCTCATTTGATCCGGGCTCATTTTCCTACTCTTTTTCTCTCAAAAAACAGCTTTTATAAAGTAAATAAGAAAAAAAGAAGTCTAACCAAAGTAAATCACTCCCTAAAACAATGCAAAAATATGCATTTTTTCCTCTACTGTCTTTGTTTAATACTCCCAGCAATGAAGCAGGTTCCACCTTTTTCTTTCAGAAGCTTCTTACAAAAACCTGCTGCCAAGTTTGAGTCAGTGCAGCAATGTTCCACAAATTTAGTAGACCTTGTTGAGCTGGAAAGATGCCAAGAGTCCCTGAGTTGAAATGTAGGAAAGCGAAATAGGGAAGGAGCATGCTGACAAATGAGCAGTCTATCCCTGAATAAATAAAGATCTGGAAAAAAAAAAGCTTTTTTAATCCTTTTAAATCTGAAATATTCAATCCATCTGAGTGTGACACCCACGGCTGATGCTACAAGGTGAAAAGGAGATGCTTGTATATCATACATCATGAGCCGTGTGTCATTTTCAGGTGCAGACAGCTGCAGTCGGATAAAGCTAAAAAACTGCCCAGCGCCAAACACTAAAGGTGAAGCTGCAATGCTGTGGTATCGGCGACAGGATAAGATTGACTTACGAAGTGATTTTGGTTTGGAAAAATGTGTAAAAGTGAAGGTAGGGCGTATTTTTGTTCTATCTCTTTTCTGTGTTTCATTTTGAGGATGATCTCTAGCTCTGTCCCCATCTTAGCCGGCAGTACTTTGAAACCAGTGTTACTTGCCCAGCTGAAACGTTAGTCAGGGTTCAAATCTGTTAATATTGTAGGTGCAGTATACTGTTGTCTTATGTGCATGATTTAATGCCAATTTGAGAATGAATTTGGATGCAAAAGCATTTTGAATGTAGTTAAACGTGGCCTTAATGAATCCACTTAAGCCAGTATGTTTTTGGATAGAGATGCATCTTTTTGGAGTTTTGCCTCTGTACACCACCACAGGTGATTTTAAATCAAACAATATAGATGTGATTGAAGTCAGATTTTTATTTATTTTATTTTTTAAAGCTTTAATTCAAGGGGTTTAACAAATGTATTGCATTTACCGTCCCCCAATTTCAGAGGGTTGAAAAGTAATTGGGTAAGGGCCAGTCAATGGCTGGCCCTTACCATTGAAAAATATCCCATTTCTTTTCTTTAAAAAACTATTGGGTTGCTTTGAGCCAGTATCTATTTCACCATGAAGCGCTGTCGAATCAGTTTTTGCAGCATTTGGATGAATCTGAGCAGAGTGTACAGCCTTGAACGCTTCAGTATTAATCCTGCTATTTCTACCAGGAGTCACTTCATCAAAAAAACCTCCACTAGTTACCTGGTTTCACTGAAAGCCATATATTATCATATCATAACAATACCTCCACCATGCCTGACACACTGTTTCTCTCCTTCTACTAACATTTCTCTTGCCCTCGTTCTGGTAGAAGTTATACTTTGTTTCATCTGTCCAATATTTTTTTTTTCTGAACTGTGCAGGCTCTTTTAGAGACTTTACCTCTACCTCCCGGAGAATCTTCTTACATTATTAGGTATTGTAAAGTTGTTTTTCTTAACCATGGAAATAATTCTGTCATCATCCACTTTCATCTTCTGTGGTCTTTCAGGTCTGTTGGTGTTGCTGAGAGAACCAGTGCATTCATTCCTTTTAGAAATGTAACAGACTTTTGATTTGGCCACTTCAAAAGTAACAAATTAAACAGTTTGAAACAACTTCCAGTGTTATGTGTGCTACATTTGTCATGAAATAACAAGAGAACAGGCCTCAGTGTGGCACGAACCTGCTTATGAGTCAACTGTCTAATTCATTTTGAGCCTCTGAAAATGGGGAACTGTATATAAAAAATGACTGTAATTCCTAAACAGCCAGTATAATATATTTGTTAAAGTCTTTGAGTTAAAGCTGAAAGTCTGCGCTTCAATCACATGTTGATTGTTTGATTTAAAATCCACTGTGGTGGTGTGCAGAGGAACACTACAAAAATCTGATCTTTTTTTGCTGCAGGAGCGTCTGTACATGTGGTTAAACAGGCAGCCCGTATGCCAAAGGCTGTTTGTGTTCATATCTGCCACAGACCATCTCCCGCGTGTCATTTCCCCCACTTTTCTCCATTTCCATCTAATAAAGGCTTACCCAAAAACCTTACCAGTTGAAATGGGATTCAAAAAAAACTTTAGTCAAGTCAAGAACAGCTAAGATATGCATGTAGTACATGTGCAGAAACATGCGTGACTTTACCCCCGCTGTTTTAATTTGTAAACATCTGTCTGACTCATAAATCTTAATTGTCCAATGCAACCTTTAACCATTTCCACATACCCTGAATGACCTCCTCTCCCTCATCTCTGCTACTTCACATTTTCAGTTTCCCTGGGGAAATACTTTAAGCTTCTTCCCGCTCCACTTTTCCTTTACATTTCTCCTTTATTTTCTCCGCTTTCCTTTTCTCTGCCCACTCCAACCATTTTCCCTCACTTCTTTCTGTATTTGCTGCTACAGTCTGACTGTCATAGCCTTATTTGTCCTAATAGCACACGTTTTAGTTGTGCCTCTCACTTTGGTTCCCTTTGTGTATTTTCTGGCAACATCGTCTGTGTTTGTGTCTGTCTCCATCTCTCTGTCTGCATGTGTTTTTTTCTACTGCCTTCCCTTTCACAGTTCATCTGTTTTTCTCAGCCATGCGTGCGAACACACACACACACACACACCTCTTTTTCTCCCTTTTAACCAGGGAAAGTTGTACTGGCATTGAGTTTCAATACAGTAGGAAATATTTTTGACCATGCAGGAAATGTCTAAACTGCTCTAATCATTCTGCTCTCATGCTGACCCACCCACGTATAGACATATATACATGCATAGATTTTTAGTTTTGTTAAAAAAAAAAAAAACAGCAACTTTTTACATCACAAAATGAAATCCAGAGTAAAAGAAAGAGAGCTGGAGCGCATTTAACTTAATTCGATTTCATTCAGCAAACCGACCCTGGAGGGGGAGCCAGGCTGCAGATGGGAATGGGACCATAAAAGTACTGGTCTGTCAACGGGAAGAGCAGCACCAGAAACAGCAGGCCTCCCATCAGATATGAGAAGAGCAGAGCTGAACTGTGAGGGTGTTGCAGGGCAGAGCTGATGTCAGGCAGGCCCTGACTGTTGCAAAATGAATGGCACAAAACTGGACCGACAACATGCCCTTAAAAAACAAAACAAAACAAAGATTTCAGATGAAATGGGTTGATTATCGTGGGCTAATGAGTGACCAAATTATCGTATAGATCACATATCTTACCAGTTCTCATGAATATAAAGGCAGTAAAAGCACCAAAAACAGTTGTGTACAAGAACTGCATCCCTGTGAGAGAAAAAAGATGCGATCAAAGTGCTCAGTTTTAGTTTTATCAGTCCATGTCACATAAAGATGATTAAAATCAAGCTAAAAGAAATGAGTCACCTTGCTCTGATCATAACAACATGGTTTGCCTTTTCAGCTAACTGACCTGCCACCAGAAGGATGACACTCATGCTCTCTTTCCCAAGGCGTCGCTCCTCTATGACATGGTGGAAATGAGCTAAAATGAGGCAGTTGACATTAAAGGCAGTGAAACCAAATGTAATGTAACACTTGCAAACATAGATTTGGCAGAAAAAATGAGGCACGAAATGCAACATTTATTATTCTCTCTTCCTTGGTGCAGAGGAAGGGTGGCGACTGGATTGGACAAAAGAGGGTGAATATGGAGCTGCCAGGCAGGAGGAAAAGAGGAAGATCACAGAGAGCGTTCATGGATGTAGGAAAGAAGGACATGCATAGGGTTGGTGTGACAGAGGAGGATGCTGGAGACAGGGTGAGATGGAGGCAGACGACCTGCTGTGTTGACCCCTAAAGGGAACTGCTGGAAGAAGAAGAAGTCTCTCGAACTTGGTGTTAAAGTTTAATTGGAAATAGTTCAAATATATGCAAATATGGGTTTTTTTCTGTTTGAAAATTTTTTCATATACCAACTCCAAAGAACAGTGGAGCGGTGACGATAGCGCCTGTGGGTCCCGTGCAGGGCACCAACATAGGAAGCATGGCCCCTCTGAACACCAGCTCCTCTGTCACTGGTGCCACCACCTGGTTTCTGAGCCACACTGCGTCCCCCGCACACCGCCTCCATGACTGAACATCTGAGGGAAGTGCATGAAAGCACACATGTGCAGCTCTCTGATTCCAGTTAACCCAACATAACATTCAGTTATTATAGAGACAAACGTACCCAGTGCACACTGCATTTCCCCGGTGAAGCCTTTGGGGTTGTCTATAGCAGAGTGAACCAGTGGGCCGAGATAAAAAACCTGACGTGGGAGAGTAAAACCAGTTGTTTATAAAATCTAGAGGATGTAAATAAAAAAAAAAGATTAAACTGGAAACTACAGGGTACATTTGTCAGTGAGTGGTTTAAACTCGCCCATGGGGATATTACTGCAGAACGCAGACATTTAATGGAAGTTGCAAAGCTAAGCTGAGGCCACGCTTAGCAGGAATGGAAATAAATCTCTGAAATGTCAAGCATGCCTCAGCTAAGCATAAATATATTGCTGTATGAGAGAAACGGGATCTACAGATTACTGTTTGAAGCTACTGAAAAACTCATTGACTATGGTTTTCTTCATTTCTGACAAATCTTATGTTAATGATGTAAATGTAAATAAATCCTGGGTTTTCATCTGTAAGTATTTAATGTGTGCTACATATAAAACTTCAGAGATATTTGTGCCCTCAGTTAAGCAATTTGAAATCAGTACTATTCTTTTCCATCTCTAATGAAGCAAAATGTTACAAATGTATGCTAAACAAAATTTATATTAATATTTTGAATGCAGAATCAAGTTAATCAGATATGGGATCCCCTGACTTACCATAGTAAGTAATAAAGGTAATATGGATGCAGCAACCAAACCATCCATGCGAAGTCCCATCAACTCCCACACAGATACGTCCGCCTGAAGGGCAAAATGTGTTTTAGAAACCGTGAGAATGACATTTAAACGAGTCACTGAAGTCCTGTGTTTAAGACATTAGCTACTAAAGCCTGCTGTGAGATCCATAATTTCCTTCGGGATTAATAAAGTATTCTGATTCTGAAAATACACTATATTGACTGGGAATGTCAGCAACTCAGCCATCAAGTGGTAGGTCATTTAAAATCATTGAGTGGGATCAGTGGATGCTGAGGCGCACAGTGTACAGAGGTCACCAACTTTGTGCAGAGTCAACTACTACAGACCTCCGAACTTCATGTGGTCTTCAGATTAGCTCAAGAACAGTGTGCAGAGAATTTCATTGAATGGGTTTCCATGGCCAAGCAGATGCATCCAAGCCTCACATCACCAAGAATAATGCAAAGTGTCATATACAGTGGTGTTAAGCACTCCGCCACTGGACTCTAGAGCAATAGAGACGTGCTCTGTGGAGTGATGGACAATCCAATGGACGAGTCTGGGTTTGGCGGTTGTCTGACGGCATTGCGCCAAGTGTAAAGTTTGGTGAAGGGGGAATTATAGTCTGGGGTTGTTTTTCAGTTGGGCTGAGCCCCTTAGTTCCAGTGGAAGGAACTCTTAAGGCTTCAGCATATCAAGACATTTTCATGCTCCCAACTTTATAGGAAGAGTTTGGGGACGAGGGTGACTCCTTCCTGCTCCAACAGGACTGCGCACCAGTGCACAAAGCAAGGTCCATAATGACATGGATGAGCAAGCTTGGTGTGGAAAAACTTAACTGGCTTACACAGAGTCCTGACCTCAAACTGATGGAACACCTATGGGATGGAAGAATGGTCAAAAATTCCCATAAACACTTCTTCTGTGGAAAGCCTTCCCAGAAAAGTTGAAGCTGTTATAGCTACATCATAGCAACATCCCATTAAACCTTAGGGATATTTCAAGTTCAAGTTGAGTTTGAAGAAAAACAAGCAAATACTTTTGGAAATATTGTTCATAACATTTAATTTTAGATGAGCAGTAATCACAGATTTGATTTGATTGGTATAGATTACTGATGGAAAAGATCCTTTACAAAGGTAGCAATTGGGACAAATAAACAAACAGATACAGAATTTAATGATAGGTGGAGTTTAAATTGTCACAGAGTTGAGTTAAACTCATATTGCTGAAACTTGTCGGGTCACAAGGTAAATCCTCCAGGGGAAATGTTACTATCTACAGTATACTCACCTTGACATCAGCCCAGTGTATCCATGTCTTCACAACTGCAGGCGACACTACAGAGACCAGCAGCACACTAGCACAGCAACGCTTTATCACACTGGGATGATCCCTGCACGCACAGTTTAAGTTTAGTTGTCTGGCCTAACAGCACTTCTCTCATGCCTGTTGGTGAGCTGTATACCTTGGTGAGCTGCTTCTCCAGACGTACAAACTGCCAACGTAGAGACCAGCCAAGAATAGGCAGCTCAGCAAACCCAGAAAACACCTCGGGTGGGTGTTCTCTACCTGCATGACAAACGTGAGGGTTTGCAATCACAACTTCAGCTGGTTCTCCAGCTAAGCGGCGGCTAACAAAGGAGTGCAGGTTCACCCCGCTTTGGATCGGCTCGATCCTGTCAGTCATTTCAGATTAGTGAGTCCTGGTGATTAGCTGATTAGCTTTAATGCTCTACGAAGTCCAGTAACTGCACGCAAAAAACAAGCTCATTCAGGTAAACGGTACGAGTGTAAACAAGACCACATGCAAACAAACATAACAGTAAATATTCAGTTTTGGTTATGACTCAATATTTTTATACTAGGGTCAGAGAAAAAAAAAAAAACAGGTGAAGTTTAGCCTCTACGTGCCAATAGAAGTAGTTGTGTAATTGGAAAACAAACATGTAGCCATCATAGAACACGAAAAAGCTAGTTCCCTGACCGGGAATCGAACCCGGGCCGCGGCGGTGAGAGCGCCGAATCCTAACCACTAGACCACCAG